>NC_142406.1:0-5000 GCF_059441095.1 Idiotropiscis lumnitzeri
CCTGAAAATGTGCCCCAGGTGTTTTGGAAAACCCGGGTAAACCTGGGAAGTAGGCAAATGACCCTCTGACTAGGGGGGAAGAACGTTTGCCTACTGCAGCGCCCCTAATGCAATTCGGCGGAACTGCAACGCCCCTGGTCGCCTAAACGCTACCCCTGGTCGCCTAAAAGCTACCCCTGGTCGCCTAAAAGCTACCCCTGGTCGCCTAAACGCTACCCCTGGTCGCCTAAACGCTACCCCTGGTCGCCTAAACGCTACCCCTGGTCACCTAAACGCTACCCCTGGTCGCCTAAACGCTTCCCCTGGTCACCTAAACGCTACCCCTGGTCGCCTAAACGCTACCCCTGGTCGCCTAACTGACCCCTCGTGTGTGGGGATCAACGTTTGCCTACTAGGGCGTCCTCCGGCGGCCTCTCGGCAGTACTGCAGGCCCATTTTAGCCGAGCCCATTGAAATGAATGGGGGAATTTTATACGTTTTTGCCTTTTTTTCCCCCCCTCGTTCTTTTTGTATTTATTCATTTATTTCAACTTTTACCGACTCAACCGCCCTCCGGCGTGCCCTCGGCGGTCCCGCAAGCCCAATTCGGCCGAGCCCATTGAAATGAATGGGGGAATTTTATACGTTTTTGCCTTTTTTTTTCCCCCCCCCTCGTCCTTTTTGTATTTATTCATTTATTTCAACTTTTACCGACTCAACCGCCCTCCGGCGTGCCCTCGGCGGTCCCGCAAGCCCAAATCGGCCGAGCCCATTGAAATGAATGGGGGGATTTTCTACGTTTTTGCCTTTTTTCCCCCCCTCGTCCTTTTTGTATTTATTTACTTATTTCAACCTTTACCGACTTAGGGGCCACTTGGCACCGCCTGTGCCCGGGGAAGGTGCTCATATTCGGCTTCACTGTCAGGCAGCATGCACTCCTCCTCCGGAGCTTCCATTTGGGCAAACTTAGGGGCCGCTTGGCACCGTCCGTGCCCGGGGAAGGTGCTCCTATTCGGGCCAAGTGTGACACACGCCCGCCCTCCTCCTCCGGAGCTTCCATGAGGGTAAACTTAGGGGCCGCTTGGCACCGCCTGTGCCCGGGGAAGGTGCTCCTATTCGGCTTCACTGTCACACAGCATGCACTCATCCTCCGGAGCTTCCATAAGGGCAAACTTAGGGGCCGCTTGGCACCGCCTGTGCCCGGGGAAGGTGCTCATATTCGGCTTCACTGTCACACAGCATGCACTCATCCTCCGGAGCTTCCATAAGGGCAAACTTAGGGGCCGCTTGGCACCGCCTGTGCCCGGGGAAGGTGCTCCTATTCGGCTTCACTGTCATGCAGCATGCACTCCTCCACCGGAGCTTCCATTTGGGCAAACTTAGGGGCCGCTTGGCACCGCCTGTGCCCGGGGAAGGTGCTCCTATTCGGGCCAAGTGTGACACACGCCCGCACTCCTCCTCCGGAGCTTCCATTTGGGCAAACTTAGGGGACGCTTGGCACCGCCCGTGCCCGGGGAAGGTGCTCATATTCGGCTTCACTGTCACACAGCATGCACTCATCCTCCGGAGCTTCCATAAGGGCAAACTTAGGGGCCGCTTGGCACCGCCTGTGCCCGGGGAAGGTGCTCATATTCGGGCCAAGTGTGACACACGCCCGCACTCCTCCTCCGGAGCTTCCATTTGGGCAAACTTAGGGGCCACTTGGCACCGCCTGTGCCCGGGGAAGGTGCTCATATTCGGCTTCACTGTCAGGCAGCATGCACTCCTCCTCCGGAGCTTCCATTTGGGCAAACTTAGGGGCCGCTTGGCACCGTCCGTGCCCGGGGAAGGTGCTCCTATTCGGGCCAAGTGTGACACACGCCCGCCCTCCTCCTCCGGAGCTTCCATGAGGGTAAACTTAGGGGCCGCTTGGCACCGTCCGTGCCCGGGGAAGGTGCTCCTATTCGGGCCAAGTGTGACACACGCCCGCCCTCCTCCTCCGGAGCTTCCATGAGGGTAAACTTAGGGGCCGCTTGGCACCGCCTGTGCCCGGGGAAGGTGCTCATATTCGGCTTCACTGTCACACAGCATGCACTCATCCTCCGGAGCTTCCATAAGGGCAAACTTAGGGGCCGCTTGGCACCGCCTGTGCCCGGGGAAGGTGCTCATATTCGGGCCAAGTGTGACACACGCCCGCACTCCTCCTCCGGAGCTTCCATTTGGGCAAACTTAGGGGCCACTTGGCACCGCCTGTGCCCGGGGAAGGTGCTCATATTCGGCTTCACTGTCAGGCAGCATGCACTCCTCCTCCGGAGCTTCCATTTGGGCAAACTTAGGGGCCGCTTGGCACCGTCCGTGCCCGGGGAAGGTGCTTCTATTCGGCTTCACTGTCACACAGCATGCACTCCTCCTCCGGAGCTTCCATAAGGGCAAACTTAGGGGCCGCTTGGCACCGTCTGTGCCCGGGGAAGGTGCTCCTATTCGGCTTCACTGTCACACAGCATGCACTCCTCCTCCGGAGCTTCCATGAGGGTAGACTTAGGGGCCACTTGGCACCGCCTGTGCCCGGGGAAGGTGCTCATATTCGGCTTCACTGTCCGGAGCTTCCATTAGGGCAAACTTAGGGGCCACTTGGCACCGCCTGTGCCCGGGGAAGGTGCTCCTCTCCGGGCTAAGTGTGACACACGCCCGCACTCCTCCTCCGGAGCTTCCATTAGGGCAAACTTAGGGGCCGCTTGGCACCGCCTGTGCCCGGGGAAGGTGCTCATATTCGGCTTCACTGTCAGGCAGCATGCACTCCTCCTCCGGAGCTTCCATTTGGGCAAACTTAGGGGCCGCTTGGCACCGTCTGTGCCCGGGGAAGGTGCTCCTATTCGGGCCAAGTGTGACACACGCCCGCACTCCTCCTCCGGAGCTTCCATTAGGGCAAACTTAGGGGCCGCTTGGCACCGCCTGTGCACGGGGAAGGTGCTCCTATTCGGCTTCACTGTCACACAGCATGCACTCCTCCTCCGGAGCTTCCATAAGGGCAAACTTAGGGGCCGCTTGGCACCGTCTGTGCCCGGGGAAGGTGCTCCTATTCGGGCCAAGTGTGACACACGCCCGCACTCCTCCTCCGGAGCTTCCATAAGGGTAGACTTAGGGGCCGCTTGGCACCGCCTGTGCCCGGGGAAGGTGCTCATATTCGGCTTCACTGTCACACAGCGTGCACTCCTCCTCCGGAGCTTCCATTTGGGCAAACTTAGGGGCCGCTTGGCACCGTCTGTGCCCGGGGAAGGTGCTCATATTCGGGCCAAGTGTGACACACGCCCGCACTCCTCCTCCGGAGCTTCCATGAGGGTAGACTTAGGGGCCGCTTGGCACCGCCTGTGCCCGGGGAAGGTGCTCATAGTCGGCTTCACTGTCAGGCAGCATGCACTCCTCCTCCGGAGCTTCCATTTGGGCAAACTTAGGGGCCGCTTGGCACCGTCTGTGCCCGGGGAAGGTGCTCATATTCGGGCCAAGTGTGACACACGCCCGCACTCCTCCTCCGGAGCTTCCATTTGGGCAAACTTAGGGGCCGCTTGGCACCGCCTGTGCCCGGGGAAGGTGCTCATATTCGGGCCAAGTGTGACACACGCCCGCACTCCTCCTCCGGAGCTTCCATTTGGGCAAACTTAGGGGCCGCTTGGCACCGCCTGTGCCCGGGGAAGGTGCTCATATTCGGGCCAAGTGTGACACACGCCCGCACTCCTCCTCCGGAGCTTCCATAAGGGCAAACTTAGGGGCCGCTTGGCACCGTCTGTGCCCGGGGAAGGTGCTCCTCTCCGGGCTAAGTGTGACACACGCCCGCACTCCTCCCCCGGAGCTTCCATTAGGGCAAACTTAGGGGCCGCTTGGCACCGCCTGTGCCCGGGGAAGGTGCTCATATTCGGCTTCACTGTCAGGCAGCATGCACTCATCCTCCGGAGCTTCCATAAGGGCAAACTTAGGGGCCGCTTGGCACCGCCTGTGCCCGGGGAAGGTGCTCCTCTCCGGGCTAAGTGTGACACACGCCCGCACTCCTCCCCCGGAGCTTCCATTAGGGCAAACTTAGGGGCCGCTTGGCACCGCCTGTGCCCGGGGAAGGTGCTCATATTCGGCTTCACTGTCAGGCAGCATGCACTCCTCCTCCGGAGCTTCCATTTGGGCAAACTTAGGGGCCGCTTGGCACCGCCTGTGCCCGGGGAAGGTGCTCCTATTCGGGCCATGTGTGACACACGCCCGCACTCCTCCTCCGGAGCTTCCATGAGGGTAGACTTAGGGGCCGCTTGGCACCGCCTGTGCCCGGGGAAGGTGCTCATATTCGGCTTCACTGTCAGGCAGCATGCACTCCTCCTCCGGAGCTTCCATTTGGGCAAACTTAGGGGCCGCTTGGCACCGCCCGTGCCCGGGGAAGGTGCTCCTATTCGGCTTCACTGTCATGCAGCATGCACTCCTCCACCGGAGCTTCCATTTGGGCAAACTTAGGGGCCGCTTGGCACCGCCTGTGCCCGGGGAAGGTGCTCCTATTCGGGCCAAGTGTGACACACGCCCGCACTCCTCCTCCGGAGCTTCCATTTGGGCAAACTTAGGGGACGCTTGGCACCGCCCGTGCCCGGGGAAGGTGCTCATATTCGGGCTAAGTGTGACAGACGCCGGCCTATTACCCCCGGAGCGATGGAGCTGGGGGCGCTCGCTCCCCGCCCGTGCCCGGGGAAGGTGCTCCTCTCCGGCCTAAGTGTGGCAGACGCCGGCCTATTACCCCCAGAGCGATGGAGCTGGGGGGCGCTCGCTCCCCGCCCGTGCCCGGGGAAGGTGCTCCTCTCCGGGCTAAGTGTGGCAGACGCCGGCCTATTACCCCCGGGGCGATGGAGCTGGGGGGCGCTCGCTCCCTGCCTGTGCCCGGGGAAGGTGCTCATCTCCGGGCTAAGTGTGGCAGACGCCGGCCTATTACCCCCGGAGCGATGGAGCTGGGGGGCGCTCGCTCCCTGCCTGTGCCCGGGGAAGGTGCTCATCTCCGGGCTAAGTGTGGCAGACGCCGG
>NC_142406.1:15000-27500 GCF_059441095.1 Idiotropiscis lumnitzeri
CTTTTTCGGAAAGGACCGCTCGGCTGACGCGGGCCTGGGCTCCCGCACCCCTCTCGTGGCGGGGCACCCGCGAGCGCGGCGGAACTCCCGTGTAGGGCATCTCTGGGCCCGTGTGGCCGACGGGCACGCGACAGGGTCGTCTCGGTCTCGCGACGAAAGCGGTTTCGCGCTGGTTGGTGCGCTAGAGGTCGATCCGCAGGCCGAAGGAACCGTCCACCCGAACACCCCGGCGCGAGGCCGGGGCCGGCAGGGGCCCTCCGATGGCGGGTCATGCTTGCCAATCGGTCAGTGGTTGGTGTGGTGCAGTACATGTCAGGGTGTGGGTGCGAGATGGGCCGGGAGGACCGCTCCTCCTGCGTCGGACCCCGAGTCATAGGAAGTGCCGTTTTGTCACAACCCCAGGGGTGGGGTGGGTAACGGTAGGGAAGTGCCGGCCAACGCGCAGAGGTCGACCCGCAGGCCGAAGGAACCGTCCACCCGAACACCCCGGCGCGAGGCCGGGGCCGGCAGGGGCCCTCCGATGGCGGGTCATGATTGCCAATCGGTCAGTGGTTATGTGTGTGCTGCGGTGCCGGCCAACGCTCAGAGGTCGACCCGCAGGCCGAAGGAACCGTCCACCCGAACACCCCGGCGCGAGGCCGGGGCCGGCAGGGGCCCTCCGATGGCGGGTCATGATTGCCAATCGGTCAGTGGTTGTGTGTGTGCTGCGGTGCCGGCCAACGCTCAGAGGTCGACCCGCAGGCCGAAGGAACCGTCCACCCGAACACCCCGGCGCGAGGCCGGGGCCGGCAGGGGCCCTCCGATGGCGGGTCATGATTGCCAATCGGTCAGTGGTTATGTGTGTGCTGCGGTGCTGCGGTGCCGGCCAACGCTCAGAGGTCGACCCGCAGGCCGAAGGAACCGTCCACCCGAACACCCCGGCGCGAGGCCGGGGCCGGCAGGGGCCCTCCGATGGCGGGTCATGATTGCCAATCGGTCAGTGGTTGTGTGTGTTGCGGTGGGGCCGGGAGGACCGCTCCTCCTGCGTCGGTCCCCGGGTCATGGGAAGTGCCGTGTGGCGGTGGTGGGGCCGGGAGGACCGCTCCTCCTGCGTCGGACCCGAGTCATAGGAAGTGCCGTGTGGCGGGGCCGGGAGGACCGCTCCTCCTGCGTCGGACCCGAGTCATAGGAAGTGCCGTGTGGCGGGGCCGGGAGGACCGCTCCTCCTGCGTCGGACCCGAGTCATAGGAAGTGCCGTGTGGCGGGGCCGGGAGGACCGCTCCTCCTGCGTCGGACCCGAGTCATAGGAAGTGCCGTGTTGCGCTGGTGGGGCCGTGCCCGCCAACAGCCTTCAGTGGTCGGATACCACGTTTGCAAGCTCCCCGCTGGAATGGGGACTTAGAAGAAATGAGGGGAAAATTCCCCCGGAGCTCCGTGCCTGAGGGCGGGCTGTGAGCCGCGCCGCGTCCGCCAACAGCCTTCCATGGTCGGACACCATTGTTCGCAAGTTGCCCGCTGGAATGGGCACATAGAAGAAATTTCGAGGATAACATCCACCAGAGCGCCAGGGCGGCCGTTATTGCAGTATGCGTCCGCCTGGCAGCTCTCTTCCGCGGGAACCATTGGGCAATTTCTTTCACGGAGGTGGACATAGAAGAATTTTTGTTTCTAAAAACGTGGTTCCTAAAAATGTGCCCCAGGTGTTTTGGAAAACCCGGGTAAACCTGGGAAGTAGGCAAATGACCCTCTGACTAGGGGTAAAAACGTTTGCCTACTGCAGCGCCCCTAATGCAATTCGGCGGAACTGCAACGCCCCTGGTCGCCTAAACGCTACCCCTGGTCGCCTAAACCTCACCCCTGGTCGCCTAAACCTCACCCCTGGTCGCCTAAAAGTCACCCCTGGTCGCCTAAATTGTCAACCCCTGGTCACCTAAATTGTCAACCCCTGGTCGCCTAAAGGGGACTTAGAAGAAATGAGGGGGCAAATTCCCCCGGAGCTCCGTGCCTGAGGGCGGGCTGTGAGCCGCGCCGCGTCCGCCAACAGCCTTCAGTGGTCGGATACAATGTTTGAAAGGTCCCCGCTGGAAAGGGGACTTAGAAGAAATGAGGCAAATTTCCCCGGAGCTCCGTGCCTGAGGGCGGGCTGTGAGCCGCGCCGCGTCCGCCAACAGCCTTCAGTGGTCGGATACAATGTTTGAAAGGTCCCCGCTGGAAAGGGGACTTAGAAGAAATGAGGCAAATTTCCCCGGAGCTCCGTGCCTGAGTGCGGGCTGTGAGCCGCGCCGCGCCCGCCAACAGCCTTCAGTGGTCGGATACAATGTTTGAAAGTTCCCCGCTGGAAAGGGGACTTAGAAGAAATGAGGCAAATTTCCCCGGAGCTCCGTGCCTGAGGGCGGGCTGTGAGCCGCGCCGCGTCCGCCAACAGCCTTCAGTGGTCGGATACAATGTTTGAAAGGTCCCCGCTGGAAAGGGGACTTAGAAGAAATGAGGCAAATTTCCCCGGAGCTCCGTGCCTGAGTGCGGGCTGTGAGCCGCGCCGCGCCCGCCAACAGCCTTCAGTGGTCGGATACAATGTTTGAAAGTTCCCCGCTGGAAAGGGGACTTAGAAGAAATGAGGCAAATTTCCCCGGAGCTCCGTGCCTGAGGGCGGGCTGTGAGCCGCGCCGCGTCCGCCAACAGCCTTCAGTGGTCGGATACAATGTTTGAAAGGTCCCCGCTGGAAAGGGGACTTAGAAGAAATGAGGCAAATTTCCCCGGAGCTCCGTGCCTGAGGGCGGGCTGTGAGCCGCGCCGCGCCCGCCAACAGCCTTCAGTGGTCGGATACAATGTTTCAAAGTTCCCCGCTGGAAAGGGGACTTAGAAGAAATGAGGCAAATTCACCCGGAGCTCCGTGCCCGAGGGCCGGCTATGAGCCGCGCCGTGCCCGCCAACAGCCTTCCACGGTCGGATACAATGTTTCAAAGTTCCCCGCTGGAAAGGGGACTTAGAAGAAATGAGGCAAATTCACCCGGAGCTCCGTGCCCGAGGGCCGGCTATGAGCCGCGCCGTGCCCGCCAACAGCCTTCAGTGGTCGGATACAATGTTTCAAAGTTCCCCGCTGGAAAGGGGACTTAGAAGAAATGAGGCAAATTCCCCCGGAGCTCCGTGCTCGAGGGCCGGCTATGAGCCGCGCCGTGCCCGCCAACAGCCTTCCTTTGGTCGGATACAATGTTTCAAAGTTCCCCGCTGGAAAGGGGACTTAGAAGAAATGAGGCAAATTCCCCCGGAGCTCCGTGCTCGAGGGCCGGCTATGAGCCGCGCCGTGCCCGCCAACAGCCTTCCTTTGGTCGGATACAATGTTTCAAAGTTCCCCGCTGGAAAGGGGACTTAGAAGAAATGAGGCAAATTCCCCCGGAGCTCCGTGCTCGAGGGCCGGCTATGAGCCGCGCCGTGCCCGCCAACAGCCTTCCTTTGGTCGGATACAATGTTTCAAAGTTCCCCGCTGGAAAGGGGACTTAGAAGAATTGAGCAAATTTCACCGGAGCTCCGTGCCTGAGGGCGGGCTGTGAGCCGCGCCGCGCCCGCCAACAGCCTTCCTTTGGTCGGATACAATGTTTGAAAGTTCCCCGCTGGAAAGGGGACTTAGAAGAAATGAGGCAAATTTCCCCGGAGCTCCGTGCCTGATGGCGGGCTGTGAGCCGCGCCGCGCCCGCCAACAGCCTTCAGTGGTCGGATACAATGTTTGAAAGTTCCCCGCTGGAAAGGGGACTTAGAAGAATTGAGTAAAATTCACCCGGAGCTCCGTGCCCGAGGGCCGGCTATGAGCCGCGCCGCGCCCGCCAACAGCCTTCCTTTGGTCGGATACAATGTTTCAAAGTTCCCCGCTGGAAAGGGGACTTAGAAGAAATTTGTGAAAATTCACACGGAGCTCCGTGCCTGAGGGCCGGCTATGAGCCGCGCCGTGCCCGCCAACAGCCTTCCACGGTCGGATACAATGTTTCAAAGTTCCCCGCTGGAAAGGGGACTTAGAAGAAATTTGTGAAAATTCACCCGGAGCTCCGTGCCCGAGGGCCGGCTATGAGCCGCGCCGTGCCCGCCAACAGCCTTCCACGGTCGGATACAATGTTTCAAAGTTCCCCGCTGGAAAGGGGACTTAGAAGAAATTTGTGAAAATTCACCCGGAGCTCCGTGCCCGAGGGCCGGCTATGAGCCGCGCCGTGCCCGCCAACAGCCTTCCACGGTCGGATACAATGTTTCAAAGTTCCCCGCTGGAAAGGGGACTTAGAAGAAATTTGTGAAAATTCACCCGGAGCTCCGTGCCTGAGGGCCGGCTATGAGCCGCGCCGTGCCCGCCAACAGCCTTCCACGGTCGGATACAATGTTTCAAAGTTCCCCGCTGGAAAGGGGACTTAGAAGAAATTTGTAAAATTCACCCGGAGCTCCGTGCCCGAGGGCCGGCTATGAGCCGCGCCGTGCCCGCCAACAGCCTTCCACGGTCGGATACAATGTTTCAAAGTTCCCCGCTGGAAAGGGGACTTAGAAGAAATTTGTGAAAATTCACCCGGAGCTCCGTGCCCGAGGGCCGGCTATGAGCCGCGCCGTGCCCGCCAACAGCCTTCCACGGTCGGATACAATGTTTCAAAGTTCCCCGCTGGAAAGGGGACTTAGAAGAAATTAGGCAACTTTCCCCGGAGCTCCATGCCTGAGTGCGGGCTGTTTGCCGCGCCGTGCCCGCCAACAGCCTTCAGTGGTCGGATACAATGTTTCAAAGTTCCCCGCTGGAAAGGGGACTTAGAAGAAATTATGAATATTTTTGTTTCTAAAAACGTGATCCCTGAAAATGTGCCCCAGGTGTTTTGGAAAACCCGGGTAAACCTGGGAAGTAGGCAAATGACCCTCTGACTAGGGGGGAAGAACGTTTGCCTACTGCAGCGCCCCTAATGCAATTCGGCGGAACTGCAACGCCCCTGGTCGCCTAAACGCTACCCCTGGTCGCCTAAAAGCTACCCCTGGTCGCCTAAAAGCTACCCCTGGTCGCCTAAACGCTACCCCTGGTCGCCTAAACGCTACCCCTGGTCGCCTAAACGCTACCCCTGGTCACCTAAACGCTACCCCTGGTCGCCTAAACGCTTCCCCTGGTCACCTAAACGCTACCCCTGGTCGCCTAAACGCTACCCCTGGTCGCCTAACTGACCCCTCGTGTGTGGGGATCAACGTTTGCCTACTAGGGCGTCCTCCGGCGGCCTCTCGGCAGTACTGCAGGCCCATTTTAGCCGAGCCCATTGAAATGAATGGGGGAATTTTATACGTTTTTGCCTTTTTTTCCCCCCCTCGTTCTTTTTGTATTTATTCATTTATTTCAACTTTTACCGACTCAACCGCCCTCCGGCGTGCCCTCGGCGGTCCCGCAAGCCCAATTCGGCCGAGCCCATTGAAATGAATGGGGGAATTTTATACGTTTTTGCCTTTTTTTTTCCCCCCCCCTCGTCCTTTTTGTATTTATTCATTTATTTCAACTTTTACCGACTCAACCGCCCTCCGGCGTGCCCTCGGCGGTCCCGCAAGCCCAAATCGGCCGAGCCCATTGAAATGAATGGGGGGATTTTCTACGTTTTTGCCTTTTTTCCCCCCCTCGTCCTTTTTGTATTTATTTACTTATTTCAACCTTTACCGACTTAGGGGCCACTTGGCACCGCCTGTGCCCGGGGAAGGTGCTCATATTCGGCTTCACTGTCAGGCAGCATGCACTCCTCCTCCGGAGCTTCCATTTGGGCAAACTTAGGGGCCGCTTGGCACCGTCCGTGCCCGGGGAAGGTGCTCCTATTCGGGCCAAGTGTGACACACGCCCGCCCTCCTCCTCCGGAGCTTCCATGAGGGTAAACTTAGGGGCCGCTTGGCACCGCCTGTGCCCGGGGAAGGTGCTCCTATTCGGCTTCACTGTCACACAGCATGCACTCATCCTCCGGAGCTTCCATAAGGGCAAACTTAGGGGCCGCTTGGCACCGCCTGTGCCCGGGGAAGGTGCTCATATTCGGCTTCACTGTCACACAGCATGCACTCATCCTCCGGAGCTTCCATAAGGGCAAACTTAGGGGCCGCTTGGCACCGCCTGTGCCCGGGGAAGGTGCTCCTATTCGGCTTCACTGTCATGCAGCATGCACTCCTCCACCGGAGCTTCCATTTGGGCAAACTTAGGGGCCGCTTGGCACCGCCTGTGCCCGGGGAAGGTGCTCCTATTCGGGCCAAGTGTGACACACGCCCGCACTCCTCCTCCGGAGCTTCCATTTGGGCAAACTTAGGGGACGCTTGGCACCGCCCGTGCCCGGGGAAGGTGCTCATATTCGGCTTCACTGTCACACAGCATGCACTCATCCTCCGGAGCTTCCATAAGGGCAAACTTAGGGGCCGCTTGGCACCGCCTGTGCCCGGGGAAGGTGCTCATATTCGGGCCAAGTGTGACACACGCCCGCACTCCTCCTCCGGAGCTTCCATTTGGGCAAACTTAGGGGCCACTTGGCACCGCCTGTGCCCGGGGAAGGTGCTCATATTCGGCTTCACTGTCAGGCAGCATGCACTCCTCCTCCGGAGCTTCCATTTGGGCAAACTTAGGGGCCGCTTGGCACCGTCCGTGCCCGGGGAAGGTGCTCCTATTCGGGCCAAGTGTGACACACGCCCGCCCTCCTCCTCCGGAGCTTCCATGAGGGTAAACTTAGGGGCCGCTTGGCACCGTCCGTGCCCGGGGAAGGTGCTCCTATTCGGGCCAAGTGTGACACACGCCCGCCCTCCTCCTCCGGAGCTTCCATGAGGGTAAACTTAGGGGCCGCTTGGCACCGCCTGTGCCCGGGGAAGGTGCTCATATTCGGCTTCACTGTCACACAGCATGCACTCATCCTCCGGAGCTTCCATAAGGGCAAACTTAGGGGCCGCTTGGCACCGCCTGTGCCCGGGGAAGGTGCTCATATTCGGGCCAAGTGTGACACACGCCCGCACTCCTCCTCCGGAGCTTCCATTTGGGCAAACTTAGGGGCCACTTGGCACCGCCTGTGCCCGGGGAAGGTGCTCATATTCGGCTTCACTGTCAGGCAGCATGCACTCCTCCTCCGGAGCTTCCATTTGGGCAAACTTAGGGGCCGCTTGGCACCGTCCGTGCCCGGGGAAGGTGCTTCTATTCGGCTTCACTGTCACACAGCATGCACTCCTCCTCCGGAGCTTCCATAAGGGCAAACTTAGGGGCCGCTTGGCACCGTCTGTGCCCGGGGAAGGTGCTCCTATTCGGCTTCACTGTCACACAGCATGCACTCCTCCTCCGGAGCTTCCATGAGGGTAGACTTAGGGGCCACTTGGCACCGCCTGTGCCCGGGGAAGGTGCTCATATTCGGCTTCACTGTCCGGAGCTTCCATTAGGGCAAACTTAGGGGCCACTTGGCACCGCCTGTGCCCGGGGAAGGTGCTCCTCTCCGGGCTAAGTGTGACACACGCCCGCACTCCTCCTCCGGAGCTTCCATTAGGGCAAACTTAGGGGCCGCTTGGCACCGCCTGTGCCCGGGGAAGGTGCTCATATTCGGCTTCACTGTCAGGCAGCATGCACTCCTCCTCCGGAGCTTCCATTTGGGCAAACTTAGGGGCCGCTTGGCACCGTCTGTGCCCGGGGAAGGTGCTCCTATTCGGCTTCACTGTCACACAGCATGCACTCCTCCTCCGGAGCTTCCATAAGGGCAAACTTAGGGGCCGCTTGGCACCGTCTGTGCCCGGGGAAGGTGCTCCTATTCGGCTTCACTGTCACACAGCATGCACTCCTCCTCCGGAGCTTCCATAAGGGCAAACTTAGGGGCCGCTTGGCACCGTCTGTGCCCGGGGAAGGTGCTCCTATTCGGCTTCACTGTCACACAGCATGCACTCCTCCTCCGGAGCTTCCATGAGGGTAGACTTAGGGGCCGCTTGGCACCGCCTGTGCCCGGGGAAGGTGCTCATATTCGGCTTCACTGTCCGGAGCTTCCATTAGGGCAAACTTAGGGGCCACTTGGCACCGCCTGTGCCCGGGGAAGGTGCTCCTCTCCGGGCTAAGTGTGACACACGCCCGCACTCCTCCTCCGGAGCTTCCATTAGGGCAAACTTAGGGGCCGCTTGGCACCGCCTGTGCCCGGGGAAGGTGCTCATATTCGGCTTCACTGTCAGGCAGCATGCACTCCTCCTCCGGAGCTTCCATTTGGGCAAACTTAGGGGCCGCTTGGCACCGTCTGTGCCCGGGGAAGGTGCTCCTATTCGGGCCAAGTGTGACACACGCCCGCACTCCTCCTCCGGAGCTTCCATTAGGGCAAACTTAGGGGCCGCTTGGCACCGCCTGTGCACGGGGAAGGTGCTCCTATTCGGCTTCACTGTCACACAGCATGCACTCCTCCTCCGGAGCTTCCATAAGGGCAAACTTAGGGGCCGCTTGGCACCGTCTGTGCCCGGGGAAGGTGCTCCTATTCGGGCCAAGTGTGACACACGCCCGCACTCCTCCTCCGGAGCTTCCATAAGGGTAGACTTAGGGGCCGCTTGGCACCGTCTGTGCCCGGGGAAGGTGCTCCTATTCGGCTTCACTGTCACACAGCATGCACTCCTCCTCCGGAGCTTCCATAAGGGCAAACTTAGGGGCCGCTTGGCACCGTCTGTGCCCGGGGAAGGTGCTCCTATTCGGCTTCACTGTCAGGCAGCATGCACTCCTCCTCCGGAGCTTCCATAAGGGTAGACTTAGGGGCCGCTTGGCACGGCCTGTGCCCGGGGAAGGTCCTCATATTCGGGCCAAGTGTGACACACGCCCGCCCTCCTCCTCCGGAGTTTCCATGAGGGTAAACTTAGGGGCCGCTTGGCACCGCCTGTGCCCGGGGAAGGTGCTCATATTCGGGCCAAGTGTGACACACGCCCGCACTCCTCCTCCGGAGCTTCCATTTGGGCAAACTTAGGGGCCGCTTGGCACCGCCTGTGCCCGGGGAAGGTGCTCATATTCGGCTTCACTGTCAGGCAGCATGCACTCCTCCTCCGGAGCTTCCATTTGGGCAAACTTAGGGGCCGCTTGGCACCGCCTGTGCCCGGGGAAGGTGCTCATATTCGGCTTCACTGTCAGGCAGCATGCACTCCTCCTCCGGAGCTTCCATTAGGGCAAACTTAGGGGCCGCTTGGCACCGTCTGTGCCCGGGGAAGGTGCTCCTATTCGGCTTCACTGTCATGCAGCATGCACTCCTCCTCCGGAGCTTCCATTTGGGCAAACTTAGGGGCCGCTTGGCACCGTCTGTGCCCGGGGAAGGTGCTCATATTCGGCTTCACTGTCAGGCAGCATGCACTCCTCCTCCGGAGCTTCCATTTGGGCAAACTTAGGGGCCGCTTGGCACCGCCTGTGCCCGGGGAAGGTGCTCATATTCGGCTTCACTGTCACACAGCGTGCACTCCTCCTCCGGAGCTTCCATTTGGGCAAACTTAGGGGCCGCTTGGCACCGTCTGTGCCCGGGGAAGGTGCTCATATTCGGGCCAAGTGTGACACACGCCCGCACTCCTCCTCCGGAGCTTCCATGAGGGTAGACTTAGGGGCCGCTTGGCACCGTCTGTGCCCGGGGAAGGTGCTCATATTCGGGCCAAGTGTGACACACGCCCGCACTCCTCCTCCGGAGCTTCCATAAGGGCAAACTTAGGGGCCGCTTGGCACCGTCTGTGCCCGGGGAAGGTGCTCCTATTCGGCTTCACTGTCACACAGCATGCACTCCTCCTCCGGAGCTTCCATAAGGGCAAACTTAGGGGCCGCTTGGCACCGTCTGTGCCCGGGGAAGGTGCTCCTATTCGGCTTCACTGTCACACAGCATGCACTCCTCCTCCGGAGCTTCCATAAGGGCAAACTTAGGGGCCGCTTGGCACCGTCTGTGCCCGGGGAAGGTGCTCCTATTCGGCTTCACTGTCACACAGCATGCACTCCTCCTCCGGAGCTTCCATGAGGGTAGACTTAGGGGCCACTTGGCACCGCCTGTGCCCGGGGAAGGTGCTCATATTCGGCTTCACTGTCCGGAGCTTCCATTAGGGCAAACTTAGGGGCCACTTGGCACCGCCTGTGCCCGGGGAAGGTGCTCCTCTCCGGGCTAAGTGTGACACACGCCCGCACTCCTCCTCCGGAGCTTCCATTAGGGCAAACTTAGGGGCCGCTTGGCACCGCCTGTGCCCGGGGAAGGTGCTCATATTCGGCTTCACTGTCAGGCAGCATGCACTCCTCCTCCGGAGCTTCCATTTGGGCAAACTTAGGGGCCGCTTGGCACCGTCTGTGCCCGGGGAAGGTGCTCCTATTCGGGCCAAGTGTGACACACGCCCGCACTCCTCCTCCGGAGCTTCCATTAGGGCAAACTTAGGGGCCGCTTGGCACCGCCTGTGCACGGGGAAGGTGCTCCTATTCGGCTTCACTGTCACACAGCATGCACTCCTCCTCCGGAGCTTCCATAAGGGCAAACTTAGGGGCCGCTTGGCACCGTCTGTGCCCGGGGAAGGTGCTCCTATTCGGGCCAAGTGTGACACACGCCCGCACTCCTCCTCCGGAGCTTCCATAAGGGTAGACTTAGGGGCCGCTTGGCACCGCCTGTGCCCGGGGAAGGTGCTCATATTCGGCTTCACTGTCACACAGCGTGCACTCCTCCTCCGGAGCTTCCATTTGGGCAAACTTAGGGGCCGCTTGGCACCGTCTGTGCCCGGGGAAGGTGCTCATATTCGGGCCAAGTGTGACACACGCCCGCACTCCTCCTCCGGAGCTTCCATGAGGGTAGACTTAGGGGCCGCTTGGCACCGCCTGTGCCCGGGGAAGGTGCTCATAGTCGGCTTCACTGTCAGGCAGCATGCACTCCTCCTCCGGAGCTTCCATTTGGGCAAACTTAGGGGCCGCTTGGCACCGTCTGTGCCCGGGGAAGGTGCTCATATTCGGGCCAAGTGTGACACACGCCCGCACTCCTCCTCCGGAGCTTCCATTTGGGCAAACTTAGGGGCCGCTTGGCACCGCCTGTGCCCGGGGAAGGTGCTCATATTCGGGCCAAGTGTGACACACGCCCGCACTCCTCCTCCGGAGCTTCCATTTGGGCAAACTTAGGGGCCGCTTGGCACCGCCTGTGCCCGGGGAAGGTGCTCATATTCGGGCCAAGTGTGACACACGCCCGCACTCCTCCTCCGGAGCTTCCATAAGGGCAAACTTAGGGGCCGCTTGGCACCGTCTGTGCCCGGGGAAGGTGCTCCTCTCCGGGCTAAGTGTGACACACGCCCGCACTCCTCCCCCGGAGCTTCCATTAGGGCAAACTTAGGGGCCGCTTGGCACCGCCTGTGCCCGGGGAAGGTGCTCATATTCGGCTTCACTGTCAGGCAGCATGCACTCATCCTCCGGAGCTTCCATAAGGGCAAACTTAGGGGCCGCTTGGCACCGCCTGTGCCCGGGGAAGGTGCTCCTCTCCGGGCTAAGTGTGACACACGCCCGCACTCCTCCCCCGGAGCTTCCATTAGGGCAAACTTAGGGGCCGCTTGGCACCGCCTGTGCCCGGGGAAGGTGCTCATATTCGGCTTCACTGTCAGGCAGCATGCACTCCTCCTCCGGAGCTTCCATTTGGGCAAACTTAGGGGCCGCTTGGCACCGCCTGTGCCCGGGGAAGGTGCTCCTATTCGGGCCATGTGTGACACACGCCCGCACTCCTCCTCCGGAGCTTCCATGAGGGTAGACTTAGGGGCCGCTTGGCACCGCCTGTGCCCGGGGAAGGTGCTCATATTCGGCTTCACTGTCAGGCAGCATGCACTCCTCCTCCGGAGCTTCCATTTGGGCAAACTTAGGGGCCGCTTGGCACCGCCCGTGCCCGGGGAAGGTGCTCCTATTCGGCTTCACTGTCATGCAGCATGCACTCCTCCACCGGAGCTTCCATTTGGGCAAACTTAGGGGCCGCTTGGCACCGCCTGTGCCCGGGGAAGGTGCTCCTATTCGGGCCAAGTGTGACACACGCCCGCACTCCTCCTCCGGAGCTTCCATTTGGGCAAACTTAGGGGACGCTTGGCACCGCCCGTGCCCGGGGAAGGTGCTCATATTCGGGCTAAGTGTGACAGACGCCGGCCTATTACCCCCGGAGCGATGGAGCTGGGGGCGCTCGCTCCCCGCCCGTGCCCGGGGAAGGTGCTCCTCTCCGGCCTAAGTGTGGCAGACGCCGGCCTATTACCCCCAGAGCGATGGAGCTGGGGGGCGCTCGCTCCCCGCCCGTGCCCGGGGAAGGTGCTCCTCTCCGGGCTAAGTGTGGCAGACGCCGGCCTATTACCCCCGGGGCGATGGAGCTGGGGGGCGCTCGCTCCCTGCCTGTGCCCGGGGAAGGTGCTCATCTCCGGGCTAAGTGTGGCAGACGCCGGCCTATTACCCCCGGAGCGATGGAGCTGGGGGGCGCTCGCTCCCTGCCTGTGCCCGGGGAAGGTGCTCATCTCCGGGCTAAGTGTGGCAGACGCCGGCCTATTACCCCCGGAGCGATGGAGCTGGGGGGCGCTCGCTCCCTGCCTGTGCCCGGGGAAGGTGC
>NC_142406.1:37500-45000 GCF_059441095.1 Idiotropiscis lumnitzeri
GCACCCGCGAGCGCGGCGGAACTCCCGTGTAGGGCATCTCTGGGCCCGTGTGGCCGACGGGCACGCGACAGGGTCGTCTCGGTCTCGCGACGAAAGCGGTTTCGCGCTGGTTGGTGCGCTAGAGGTCGATCCGCAGGCCGAAGGAACCGTCCACCCGAACACCCCGGCGCGAGGCCGGGGCCGGCAGGGGCCCTCCGATGGCGGGTCATGCTTGCCAATCGGTCAGTGGTTGGTGTGGTGCAGTACATGTCAGGGTGTGGGTGCGAGATGGGCCGGGAGGACCGCTCCTCCTGCGTCGGACCCCGAGTCATAGGAAGTGCCGTTTTGTCACAACCCCAGGGGTGGGGTGGGTAACGGTAGGGAAGTGCCGGCCAACGCGCAGAGGTCGACCCGCAGGCCGAAGGAACCGTCCACCCGAACACCCCGGCGCGAGGCCGGGGCCGGCAGGGGCCCTCCGATGGCGGGTCATGATTGCCAATCGGTCAGTGGTTATGTGTGTGCTGCGGTGCCGGCCAACGCTCAGAGGTCGACCCGCAGGCCGAAGGAACCGTCCACCCGAACACCCCGGCGCGAGGCCGGGGCCGGCAGGGGCCCTCCGATGGCGGGTCATGATTGCCAATCGGTCAGTGGTTGTGTGTGTGCTGCGGTGCCGGCCAACGCTCAGAGGTCGACCCGCAGGCCGAAGGAACCGTCCACCCGAACACCCCGGCGCGAGGCCGGGGCCGGCAGGGGCCCTCCGATGGCGGGTCATGATTGCCAATCGGTCAGTGGTTATGTGTGTGCTGCGGTGCTGCGGTGCCGGCCAACGCTCAGAGGTCGACCCGCAGGCCGAAGGAACCGTCCACCCGAACACCCCGGCGCGAGGCCGGGGCCGGCAGGGGCCCTCCGATGGCGGGTCATGATTGCCAATCGGTCAGTGGTTGTGTGTGTTGCGGTGGGGCCGGGAGGACCGCTCCTCCTGCGTCGGTCCCCGGGTCATGGGAAGTGCCGTGTGGCGGTGGTGGGGCCGGGAGGACCGCTCCTCCTGCGTCGGACCCGAGTCATAGGAAGTGCCGTGTGGCGGGGCCGGGAGGACCGCTCCTCCTGCGTCGGACCCGAGTCATAGGAAGTGCCGTGTGGCGGGGCCGGGAGGACCGCTCCTCCTGCGTCGGACCCGAGTCATAGGAAGTGCCGTGTGGCGGGGCCGGGAGGACCGCTCCTCCTGCGTCGGACCCGAGTCATAGGAAGTGCCGTGTTGCGCTGGTGGGGCCGTGCCCGCCAACAGCCTTCAGTGGTCGGATACCACGTTTGCAAGCTCCCCGCTGGAATGGGGACTTAGAAGAAATGAGGGGAAAATTCCCCCGGAGCTCCGTGCCTGAGGGCGGGCTGTGAGCCGCGCCGCGTCCGCCAACAGCCTTCCATGGTCGGACACCATTGTTCGCAAGTTGCCCGCTGGAATGGGCACATAGAAGAAATTTCGAGGATAACATCCACCAGAGCGCCAGGGCGGCCGTTATTGCAGTATGCGTCCGCCTGGCAGCTCTCTTCCGCGGGAACCATTGGGCAATTTCTTTCACGGAGGTGGACATAGAAGAATTTTTGTTTCTAAAAACGTGGTTCCTAAAAATGTGCCCCAGGTGTTTTGGAAAACCCGGGTAAACCTGGGAAGTAGGCAAATGACCCTCTGACTAGGGGTAAAAACGTTTGCCTACTGCAGCGCCCCTAATGCAATTCGGCGGAACTGCAACGCCCCTGGTCGCCTAAACGCTACCCCTGGTCGCCTAAACCTCACCCCTGGTCGCCTAAACCTCACCCCTGGTCGCCTAAAAGTCACCCCTGGTCGCCTAAATTGTCAACCCCTGGTCACCTAAATTGTCAACCCCTGGTCGCCTAAAGGGGACTTAGAAGAAATGAGGGGGCAAATTCCCCCGGAGCTCCGTGCCTGAGGGCGGGCTGTGAGCCGCGCCGCGTCCGCCAACAGCCTTCAGTGGTCGGATACAATGTTTGAAAGGTCCCCGCTGGAAAGGGGACTTAGAAGAAATGAGGCAAATTTCCCCGGAGCTCCGTGCCTGAGGGCGGGCTGTGAGCCGCGCCGCGTCCGCCAACAGCCTTCAGTGGTCGGATACAATGTTTGAAAGGTCCCCGCTGGAAAGGGGACTTAGAAGAAATGAGGCAAATTTCCCCGGAGCTCCGTGCCTGAGTGCGGGCTGTGAGCCGCGCCGCGCCCGCCAACAGCCTTCAGTGGTCGGATACAATGTTTGAAAGTTCCCCGCTGGAAAGGGGACTTAGAAGAAATGAGGCAAATTTCCCCGGAGCTCCGTGCCTGAGGGCGGGCTGTGAGCCGCGCCGCGTCCGCCAACAGCCTTCAGTGGTCGGATACAATGTTTGAAAGGTCCCCGCTGGAAAGGGGACTTAGAAGAAATGAGGCAAATTTCCCCGGAGCTCCGTGCCTGAGTGCGGGCTGTGAGCCGCGCCGCGCCCGCCAACAGCCTTCAGTGGTCGGATACAATGTTTGAAAGTTCCCCGCTGGAAAGGGGACTTAGAAGAAATGAGGCAAATTTCCCCGGAGCTCCGTGCCTGAGGGCGGGCTGTGAGCCGCGCCGCGTCCGCCAACAGCCTTCAGTGGTCGGATACAATGTTTGAAAGGTCCCCGCTGGAAAGGGGACTTAGAAGAAATGAGGCAAATTTCCCCGGAGCTCCGTGCCTGAGGGCGGGCTGTGAGCCGCGCCGCGCCCGCCAACAGCCTTCAGTGGTCGGATACAATGTTTCAAAGTTCCCCGCTGGAAAGGGGACTTAGAAGAAATGAGGCAAATTCACCCGGAGCTCCGTGCCCGAGGGCCGGCTATGAGCCGCGCCGTGCCCGCCAACAGCCTTCCACGGTCGGATACAATGTTTCAAAGTTCCCCGCTGGAAAGGGGACTTAGAAGAAATGAGGCAAATTCACCCGGAGCTCCGTGCCCGAGGGCCGGCTATGAGCCGCGCCGTGCCCGCCAACAGCCTTCAGTGGTCGGATACAATGTTTCAAAGTTCCCCGCTGGAAAGGGGACTTAGAAGAAATGAGGCAAATTCCCCCGGAGCTCCGTGCTCGAGGGCCGGCTATGAGCCGCGCCGTGCCCGCCAACAGCCTTCCTTTGGTCGGATACAATGTTTCAAAGTTCCCCGCTGGAAAGGGGACTTAGAAGAAATGAGGCAAATTCCCCCGGAGCTCCGTGCTCGAGGGCCGGCTATGAGCCGCGCCGTGCCCGCCAACAGCCTTCCTTTGGTCGGATACAATGTTTCAAAGTTCCCCGCTGGAAAGGGGACTTAGAAGAAATGAGGCAAATTCCCCCGGAGCTCCGTGCTCGAGGGCCGGCTATGAGCCGCGCCGTGCCCGCCAACAGCCTTCCTTTGGTCGGATACAATGTTTCAAAGTTCCCCGCTGGAAAGGGGACTTAGAAGAATTGAGCAAATTTCACCGGAGCTCCGTGCCTGAGGGCGGGCTGTGAGCCGCGCCGCGCCCGCCAACAGCCTTCCTTTGGTCGGATACAATGTTTGAAAGTTCCCCGCTGGAAAGGGGACTTAGAAGAAATGAGGCAAATTTCCCCGGAGCTCCGTGCCTGATGGCGGGCTGTGAGCCGCGCCGCGCCCGCCAACAGCCTTCAGTGGTCGGATACAATGTTTGAAAGTTCCCCGCTGGAAAGGGGACTTAGAAGAATTGAGTAAAATTCACCCGGAGCTCCGTGCCCGAGGGCCGGCTATGAGCCGCGCCGCGCCCGCCAACAGCCTTCCTTTGGTCGGATACAATGTTTCAAAGTTCCCCGCTGGAAAGGGGACTTAGAAGAAATTTGTGAAAATTCACACGGAGCTCCGTGCCTGAGGGCCGGCTATGAGCCGCGCCGTGCCCGCCAACAGCCTTCCACGGTCGGATTCAATGTTTCAAAGTTCCCCGCTGGAAAGGGGACTTAGAAGAAATTTGTGAAAATTCACCCGGAGCTCCGTGCCCGAGGGCCGGCTATGAGCCGCGCCGTGCCCGCCAACAGCCTTCCACGGTCGGATACAATGTTTCAAAGTTCCCCGCTGGAAAGGGGACTTAGAAGAAATTTGTGAAAATTCACCCGGAGCTCCGTGCCCGAGGGCCGGCTATGAGCCGCGCCGTGCCCGCCAACAGCCTTCCACGGTCGGATACAATGTTTCAAAGTTCCCCGCTGGAAAGGGGACTTAGAAGAAATTTGTGAAAATTCACCCGGAGCTCCGTGCCTGAGGGCCGGCTATGAGCCGCGCCGTGCCCGCCAACAGCCTTCCACGGTCGGATACAATGTTTCAAAGTTCCCCGCTGGAAAGGGGACTTAGAAGAAATTTGTAAAATTCACCCGGAGCTCCGTGCCCGAGGGCCGGCTATGAGCCGCGCCGTGCCCGCCAACAGCCTTCCACGGTCGGATACAATGTTTCAAAGTTCCCCGCTGGAAAGGGGACTTAGAAGAAATTTGTGAAAATTCACCCGGAGCTCCGTGCCCGAGGGCCGGCTATGAGCCGCGCCGTGCCCGCCAACAGCCTTCCACGGTCGGATACAATGTTTCAAAGTTCCCCGCTGGAAAGGGGACTTAGAAGAAATTAGGCAACTTTCCCCGGAGCTCCATGCCTGAGTGCGGGCTGTTTGCCGCGCCGTGCCCGCCAACAGCCTTCAGTGGTCGGATACAATGTTTCAAAGTTCCCCGCTGGAAAGGGGACTTAGAAGAAATTATGAATATTTTTGTTTCTAAAAACGTGATCCCTGAAAATGTGCCCCAGGTGTTTTGGAAAACCCGGGTAAACCTGGGAAGTAGGCAAATGACCCTCTGACTAGGGGGGAAGAACGTTTGCCTACTGCAGCGCCCCTAATGCAATTCGGCGGAACTGCAACGCCCCTGGTCGCCTAAACGCTACCCCTGGTCGCCTAAAAGCTACCCCTGGTCGCCTAAAAGCTACCCCTGGTCGCCTAAACGCTACCCCTGGTCGCCTAAACGCTACCCCTGGTCGCCTAAACGCTACCCCTGGTCACCTAAACGCTACCCCTGGTCGCCTAAACGCTTCCCCTGGTCACCTAAACGCTACCCCTGGTCGCCTAAACGCTACCCCTGGTCGCCTAACTGACCCCTCGTGTGTGGGGATCAACGTTTGCCTACTAGGGCGTCCTCCGGCGGCCTCTCGGCAGTACTGCAGGCCCATTTTAGCCGAGCCCATTGAAATGAATGGGGGAATTTTATACGTTTTTGCCTTTTTTTCCCCCCCTCGTTCTTTTTGTATTTATTCATTTATTTCAACTTTTACCGACTCAACCGCCCTCCGGCGTGCCCTCGGCGGTCCCGCAAGCCCAATTCGGCCGAGCCCATTGAAATGAATGGGGGAATTTTATACGTTTTTGCCTTTTTTTTTCCCCCCCCCTCGTCCTTTTTGTATTTATTCATTTATTTCAACTTTTACCGACTCAACCGCCCTCCGGCGTGCCCTCGGCGGTCCCGCAAGCCCAAATCGGCCGAGCCCATTGAAATGAATGGGGGGATTTTCTACGTTTTTGCCTTTTTTCCCCCCCTCGTCCTTTTTGTATTTATTTACTTATTTCAACCTTTACCGACTTAGGGGCCACTTGGCACCGCCTGTGCCCGGGGAAGGTGCTCATATTCGGCTTCACTGTCAGGCAGCATGCACTCCTCCTCCGGAGCTTCCATTTGGGCAAACTTAGGGGCCGCTTGGCACCGTCCGTGCCCGGGGAAGGTGCTCCTATTCGGGCCAAGTGTGACACACGCCCGCCCTCCTCCTCCGGAGCTTCCATGAGGGTAAACTTAGGGGCCGCTTGGCACCGCCTGTGCCCGGGGAAGGTGCTCCTATTCGGCTTCACTGTCACACAGCATGCACTCATCCTCCGGAGCTTCCATAAGGGCAAACTTAGGGGCCGCTTGGCACCGCCTGTGCCCGGGGAAGGTGCTCATATTCGGCTTCACTGTCACACAGCATGCACTCATCCTCCGGAGCTTCCATAAGGGCAAACTTAGGGGCCGCTTGGCACCGCCTGTGCCCGGGGAAGGTGCTCCTATTCGGCTTCACTGTCATGCAGCATGCACTCCTCCACCGGAGCTTCCATTTGGGCAAACTTAGGGGCCGCTTGGCACCGCCTGTGCCCGGGGAAGGTGCTCCTATTCGGGCCAAGTGTGACACACGCCCGCACTCCTCCTCCGGAGCTTCCATTTGGGCAAACTTAGGGGACGCTTGGCACCGCCCGTGCCCGGGGAAGGTGCTCATATTCGGCTTCACTGTCACACAGCATGCACTCATCCTCCGGAGCTTCCATAAGGGCAAACTTAGGGGCCGCTTGGCACCGCCTGTGCCCGGGGAAGGTGCTCATATTCGGGCCAAGTGTGACACACGCCCGCACTCCTCCTCCGGAGCTTCCATTTGGGCAAACTTAGGGGCCACTTGGCACCGCCTGTGCCCGGGGAAGGTGCTCATATTCGGCTTCACTGTCAGGCAGCATGCACTCCTCCTCCGGAGCTTCCATTTGGGCAAACTTAGGGGCCGCTTGGCACCGCCTGTGCCCGGGGAAGGTGCTCATATTCGGCTTCACTGTCACACAGCGTGCACTCCTCCTCCGGAGCTTCCATTTGGGCAAACTTAGGGGCCGCTTGGCACCGTCTGTGCCCGGGGAAGGTGCTCATATTCGGGCCAAGTGTGACACACGCCCGCACTCCTCCTCCGGAGCTTCCATGAGGGTAGACTTAGGGGCCGCTTGGCACCGTCTGTGCCCGGGGAAGGTGCTCATATTCGGGCCAAGTGTGACACACGCCCGCACTCCTCCTCCGGAGCTTCCATAAGGGCAAACTTAGGGGCCGCTTGGCACCGCCTGTGCCCGGGGAAGGTGCTCATATTCGGGCCAAGTGTGACACACGCCCGCACTCCTCCTCCGGAGCTTCCATAAGGGCAAACTTAGGGGCCGCTTGGCACCGTCTGTGCCCGGGGAAGGTGCTCCTATTCGGCTTCACTGTCATGCAGCATGCACTCCTCCTCCGGAGCTTCCATTTGGGCAAACTTAGGGGCCGCTTGGCACCGTCTGTGCCCGGGGAAGGTGCTCCTATTCGGCTTCACTGTCACACAGCATGCACTCCTCCTCCGGAGCTTCCATAAGGGCAAACTTAGGGGCCGCTTGGCACCGTATGTGCCCGGGGAAGGTGCTCCTATTCGGCTTCACTGTCATGCAGCATGCACTCCTCCACCGGAGCTTCCATTTGGGCAAACTTAGGGGCCGCTTGGCACCGTCTGTGCCCGGGGAAGGTGCTCATATTCGGGCCAAGTGTGACACACGCCCGCACTCCTCCTCCGGAGCTTCCATGAGGGTAGACTTAGGGGCCGCTTGGCACCGCCTGTGCCCGGGGAAGGTGCTCATAGTCGGCTTCACTGTCAGGCAGCATGCACTCCTCCTCCGGAGCTTCCATTTGGGCAAACTTAGGGGCCGCTTGGCACCGTCTGTGCCCGGGGAAGGTGCTCATATTCGGGCCAAGTGTGACACACGCC
>NC_142406.1:62500-70000 GCF_059441095.1 Idiotropiscis lumnitzeri
CCGGGAGGACCGCTCCTCCTGCGTCGGTCCCCGGGTCATGGGAAGTGCCGTGTGGCGGTGGTGGGGCCGGGAGGACCGCTCCTCCTGCGTCGGACCCGAGTCATAGGAAGTGCCGTGTGGCGGGGCCGGGAGGACCGCTCCTCCTGCGTCGGACCCGAGTCATAGGAAGTGCCGTGTGGCGGGGCCGGGAGGACCGCTCCTCCTGCGTCGGACCCGAGTCATAGGAAGTGCCGTGTGGCGGGGCCGGGAGGACCGCTCCTCCTGCGTCGGACCCGAGTCATAGGAAGTGCCGTGTTGCGCTGGTGGGGCCGTGCCCGCCAACAGCCTTCAGTGGTCGGATACCACGTTTGCAAGCTCCCCGCTGGAATGGGGACTTAGAAGAAATGAGGGGAAAATTCCCCCGGAGCTCCGTGCCTGAGGGCGGGCTGTGAGCCGCGCCGCGTCCGCCAACAGCCTTCCATGGTCGGACACCATTGTTCGCAAGTTGCCCGCTGGAATGGGCACATAGAAGAAATTTCGAGGATAACATCCACCAGAGCGCCAGGGCGGCCGTTATTGCAGTATGCGTCCGCCTGGCAGCTCTCTTCCGCGGGAACCATTGGGCAATTTCTTTCACGGAGGTGGACATAGAAGAATTTTTGTTTCTAAAAACGTGGTTCCTAAAAATGTGCCCCAGGTGTTTTGGAAAACCCGGGTAAACCTGGGAAGTAGGCAAATGACCCTCTGACTAGGGGTAAAAACGTTTGCCTACTGCAGCGCCCCTAATGCAATTCGGCGGAACTGCAACGCCCCTGGTCGCCTAAACGCTACCCCTGGTCGCCTAAACCTCACCCCTGGTCGCCTAAACCTCACCCCTGGTCGCCTAAAAGTCACCCCTGGTCGCCTAAATTGTCAACCCCTGGTCACCTAAATTGTCAACCCCTGGTCGCCTAAAGGGGACTTAGAAGAAATGAGGGGGCAAATTCCCCCGGAGCTCCGTGCCTGAGGGCGGGCTGTGAGCCGCGCCGCGTCCGCCAACAGCCTTCAGTGGTCGGATACAATGTTTGAAAGGTCCCCGCTGGAAAGGGGACTTAGAAGAAATGAGGCAAATTTCCCCGGAGCTCCGTGCCTGAGGGCGGGCTGTGAGCCGCGCCGCGTCCGCCAACAGCCTTCAGTGGTCGGATACAATGTTTGAAAGGTCCCCGCTGGAAAGGGGACTTAGAAGAAATGAGGCAAATTTCCCCGGAGCTCCGTGCCTGAGTGCGGGCTGTGAGCCGCGCCGCGCCCGCCAACAGCCTTCAGTGGTCGGATACAATGTTTGAAAGTTCCCCGCTGGAAAGGGGACTTAGAAGAAATGAGGCAAATTTCCCCGGAGCTCCGTGCCTGAGGGCGGGCTGTGAGCCGCGCCGCGTCCGCCAACAGCCTTCAGTGGTCGGATACAATGTTTGAAAGGTCCCCGCTGGAAAGGGGACTTAGAAGAAATGAGGCAAATTTCCCCGGAGCTCCGTGCCTGAGGGCGGGCTGTGAGCCGCGCCGCGCCCGCCAACAGCCTTCAGTGGTCGGATACAATGTTTCAAAGTTCCCCGCTGGAAAGGGGACTTAGAAGAATTGAGTAAAATTCACCCGGAGCTCCGTGCCCGAGGGCCGGCTATGAGCCGCGCCGCGCCCGCCAACAGCCTTCCTTTGGTCGGATACAATGTTTCAAAGTTCCCCGCTGGAAAGGGGACTTAGAAGAAATTTGTGAAAATTCACCCGGAGCTCCGTGCCTGAGGGCCGGCTATGAGCCGCGCCGTGCCCGCCAACAGCCTTC
The DNA here is from genome assembly GCF_059441095.1 of Idiotropiscis lumnitzeri. Taxonomy (NCBI): domain Eukaryota; kingdom Metazoa; phylum Chordata; class Actinopteri; order Syngnathiformes; family Syngnathidae; genus Idiotropiscis; species Idiotropiscis lumnitzeri. The sequence goes on from NC_142406.1 coordinate 64,290, forward strand.
CACGGTCGGATACAATGTTTCAAAGTTCCCCGCTGGAAAGGGGACTTAGAAGAAATTTGTGAAAATTCACCCGGAGCTCCGTGCCCGAGGGCCGGCTATGAGCCGCGCCGTGCCCGCCAACAGCCTTCCACGGTCGGATACAATGTTTCAAAGTTCCCCGCTGGAAAGGGGACTTAGAAGAAATTTGTGAAAATTCACCCGGAGCTCCGTGCCCGAGGGCCGGCTATGAGCCGCGCCGTGCCCGCCAACAGCCTTCCACGGTCGGATACAATGTTTCAAAGTTCCCCGCTGGAAAGGGGACTTAGAAGAAATTTGTGAAAATTCACCCGGAGCTCCGTGCCTGAGGGCCGGCTATGAGCCGCGCCGTGCCCGCCAACAGCCTTCCACGGTCGGATACAATGTTTCAAAGTTCCCCGCTGGAAAGGGGACTTAGAAGAAATTTGTAAAATTCACCCGGAGCTCCGTGCCCGAGGGCCGGCTATGAGCCGCGCCGTGCCCGCCAACAGCCTTCCACGGTCGGATACAATGTTTCAAAGTTCCCCGCTGGAAAGGGGACTTAGAAGAAATTTGTGAAAATTCACCCGGAGCTCCGTGCCCGAGGGCCGGCTATGAGCCGCGCCGTGCCCGCCAACAGCCTTCCACGGTCGGATACAATGTTTCAAAGTTCCCCGCTGGAAAGGGGACTTAGAAGAAATTAGGCAACTTTCCCCGGAGCTCCATGCCTGAGTGCGGGCTGTTTGCCGCGCCGTGCCCGCCAACAGCCTTCAGTGGTCGGATACAATGTTTCAAAGTTCCCCGCTGGAAAGGGGACTTAGAAGAAATTATGAATATTTTTGTTTCTAAAAACGTGATCCCTGAAAATGTGCCCCAGGTGTTTTGGAAAACCCGGGTAAACCTGGGAAGTAGGCAAATGACCCTCTGACTAGGGGGGAAGAACGTTTGCCTACTGCAGCGCCCCTAATGCAATTCGGCGGAACTGCAACGCCCCTGGTCGCCTAAACGCTACCCCTGGTCGCCTAAAAGCTACCCCTGGTCGCCTAAAAGCTACCCCTGGTCGCCTAAACGCTACCCCTGGTCGCCTAAACGCTACCCCTGGTCGCCTAAACGCTACCCCTGGTCACCTAAACGCTACCCCTGGTCGCCTAAACGCTTCCCCTGGTCACCTAAACGCTACCCCTGGTCGCCTAAACGCTACCCCTGGTCGCCTAACTGACCCCTCGTGTGTGGGGATCAACGTTTGCCTACTAGGGCGTCCTCCGGCGGCCTCTCGGCAGTACTGCAGGCCCATTTTAGCCGAGCCCATTGAAATGAATGGGGGAATTTTATACGTTTTTGCCTTTTTTTCCCCCCCTCGTTCTTTTTGTATTTATTCATTTATTTCAACTTTTACCGACTCAACCGCCCTCCGGCGTGCCCTCGGCGGTCCCGCAAGCCCAATTCGGCCGAGCCCATTGAAATGAATGGGGGAATTTTATACGTTTTTGCCTTTTTTTTTCCCCCCCCCTCGTCCTTTTTGTATTTATTCATTTATTTCAACTTTTACCGACTCAACCGCCCTCCGGCGTGCCCTCGGCGGTCCCGCAAGCCCAAATCGGCCGAGCCCATTGAAATGAATGGGGGGATTTTCTACGTTTTTGCCTTTTTTCCCCCCCTCGTCCTTTTTGTATTTATTTACTTATTTCAACCTTTACCGACTTAGGGGCCACTTGGCACCGCCTGTGCCCGGGGAAGGTGCTCATATTCGGCTTCACTGTCAGGCAGCATGCACTCCTCCTCCGGAGCTTCCATTTGGGCAAACTTAGGGGCCGCTTGGCACCGTCCGTGCCCGGGGAAGGTGCTCCTATTCGGGCCAAGTGTGACACACGCCCGCCCTCCTCCTCCGGAGCTTCCATGAGGGTAAACTTAGGGGCCGCTTGGCACCGCCTGTGCCCGGGGAAGGTGCTCCTATTCGGCTTCACTGTCACACAGCATGCACTCATCCTCCGGAGCTTCCATAAGGGCAAACTTAGGGGCCGCTTGGCACCGCCTGTGCCCGGGGAAGGTGCTCATATTCGGCTTCACTGTCACACAGCATGCACTCATCCTCCGGAGCTTCCATAAGGGCAAACTTAGGGGCCGCTTGGCACCGCCTGTGCCCGGGGAAGGTGCTCCTATTCGGCTTCACTGTCATGCAGCATGCACTCCTCCACCGGAGCTTCCATTTGGGCAAACTTAGGGGCCGCTTGGCACCGCCTGTGCCCGGGGAAGGTGCTCCTATTCGGGCCAAGTGTGACACACGCCCGCACTCCTCCTCCGGAGCTTCCATTTGGGCAAACTTAGGGGACGCTTGGCACCGCCCGTGCCCGGGGAAGGTGCTCATATTCGGCTTCACTGTCACACAGCATGCACTCATCCTCCGGAGCTTCCATAAGGGCAAACTTAGGGGCCGCTTGGCACCGCCTGTGCCCGGGGAAGGTGCTCATATTCGGGCCAAGTGTGACACACGCCCGCACTCCTCCTCCGGAGCTTCCATTTGGGCAAACTTAGGGGCCACTTGGCACCGCCTGTGCCCGGGGAAGGTGCTCATATTCGGCTTCACTGTCAGGCAGCATGCACTCCTCCTCCGGAGCTTCCATTTGGGCAAACTTAGGGGCCGCTTGGCACCGTCCGTGCCCGGGGAAGGTGCTCCTATTCGGGCCAAGTGTGACACACGCCCGCCCTCCTCCTCCGGAGCTTCCATGAGGGTAAACTTAGGGGCCGCTTGGCACCGTCCGTGCCCGGGGAAGGTGCTCCTATTCGGGCCAAGTGTGACACACGCCCGCCCTCCTCCTCCGGAGCTTCCATGAGGGTAAACTTAGGGGCCGCTTGGCACCGCCTGTGCCCGGGGAAGGTGCTCATATTCGGCTTCACTGTCACACAGCATGCACTCATCCTCCGGAGCTTCCATAAGGGCAAACTTAGGGGCCGCTTGGCACCGCCTGTGCCCGGGGAAGGTGCTCATATTCGGGCCAAGTGTGACACACGCCCGCACTCCTCCTCCGGAGCTTCCATTTGGGCAAACTTAGGGGCCACTTGGCACCGCCTGTGCCCGGGGAAGGTGCTCATATTCGGCTTCACTGTCAGGCAGCATGCACTCCTCCTCCGGAGCTTCCATTTGGGCAAACTTAGGGGCCGCTTGGCACCGTCCGTGCCCGGGGAAGGTGCTTCTATTCGGCTTCACTGTCACACAGCATGCACTCCTCCTCCGGAGCTTCCATAAGGGCAAACTTAGGGGCCGCTTGGCACCGTCTGTGCCCGGGGAAGGTGCTCCTATTCGGCTTCACTGTCACACAGCATGCACTCCTCCTCCGGAGCTTCCATGAGGGTAGACTTAGGGGCCACTTGGCACCGCCTGTGCCCGGGGAAGGTGCTCATATTCGGCTTCACTGTCCGGAGCTTCCATTAGGGCAAACTTAGGGGCCACTTGGCACCGCCTGTGCCCGGGGAAGGTGCTCCTCTCCGGGCTAAGTGTGACACACGCCCGCACTCCTCCTCCGGAGCTTCCATTAGGGCAAACTTAGGGGCCGCTTGGCACCGCCTGTGCCCGGGGAAGGTGCTCATATTCGGCTTCACTGTCAGGCAGCATGCACTCCTCCTCCGGAGCTTCCATTTGGGCAAACTTAGGGGCCGCTTGGCACCGTCTGTGCCCGGGGAAGGTGCTCCTATTCGGGCCAAGTGTGACACACGCCCGCACTCCTCCTCCGGAGCTTCCATTAGGGCAAACTTAGGGGCCGCTTGGCACCGCCTGTGCACGGGGAAGGTGCTCCTATTCGGCTTCACTGTCACACAGCATGCACTCCTCCTCCGGAGCTTCCATAAGGGCAAACTTAGGGGCCGCTTGGCACCGTCTGTGCCCGGGGAAGGTGCTCCTATTCGGGCCAAGTGTGACACACGCCCGCACTCCTCCTCCGGAGCTTCCATAAGGGTAGACTTAGGGGCCGCTTGGCACCGCCTGTGCCCGGGGAAGGTGCTCATATTCGGCTTCACTGTCACACAGCGTGCACTCCTCCTCCGGAGCTTCCATTTGGGCAAACTTAGGGGCCGCTTGGCACCGTCTGTGCCCGGGGAAGGTGCTCATATTCGGGCCAAGTGTGACACACGCCCGCACTCCTCCTCCGGAGCTTCCATGAGGGTAGACTTAGGGGCCGCTTGGCACCGCCTGTGCCCGGGGAAGGTGCTCATAGTCGGCTTCACTGTCAGGCAGCATGCACTCCTCCTCCGGAGCTTCCATTTGGGCAAACTTAGGGGCCGCTTGGCACCGTCTGTGCCCGGGGAAGGTGCTCATATTCGGGCCAAGTGTGACACACGCCCGCACTCCTCCTCCGGAGCTTCCATTTGGGCAAACTTAGGGGCCGCTTGGCACCGCCTGTGCCCGGGGAAGGTGCTCATATTCGGGCCAAGTGTGACACACGCCCGCACTCCTCCTCCGGAGCTTCCATTTGGGCAAACTTAGGGGCCGCTTGGCACCGCCTGTGCCCGGGGAAGGTGCTCATATTCGGGCCAAGTGTGACACACGCCCGCACTCCTCCTCCGGAGCTTCCATAAGGGCAAACTTAGGGGCCGCTTGGCACCGTCTGTGCCCGGGGAAGGTGCTCCTCTCCGGGCTAAGTGTGACACACGCCCGCACTCCTCCCCCGGAGCTTCCATTAGGGCAAACTTAGGGGCCGCTTGGCACCGCCTGTGCCCGGGGAAGGTGCTCATATTCGGCTTCACTGTCAGGCAGCATGCACTCATCCTCCGGAGCTTCCATAAGGGCAAACTTAGGGGCCGCTTGGCACCGCCTGTGCCCGGGGAAGGTGCTCCTCTCCGGGCTAAGTGTGACACACGCCCGCACTCCTCCCCCGGAGCTTCCATTAGGGCAAACTTAGGGGCCGCTTGGCACCGCCTGTGCCCGGGGAAGGTGCTCATATTCGGCTTCACTGTCAGGCAGCATGCACTCCTCCTCCGGAGCTTCCATTTGGGCAAACTTAGGGGCCGCTTGGCACCGCCTGTGCCCGGGGAAGGTGCTCCTATTCGGGCCATGTGTGACACACGCCCGCACTCCTCCTCCGGAGCTTCCATGAGGGTAGACTTAGGGGCCGCTTGGCACCGCCTGTGCCCGGGGAAGGTGCTCATATTCGGCTTCACTGTCAGGCAGCATGCACTCCTCCTCCGGAGCTTCCATTTGGGCAAACTTAGGGGCCGCTTGGCACCGCCCGTGCCCGGGGAAGGTGCTCCTATTCGGCTTCACTGTCATGCAGCATGCACTCCTCCACCGGAGCTTCCATTTGGGCAAACTTAGGGGCCGCTTGGCACCGCCTGTGCCCGGGGAAGGTGCTCCTATTCGGGCCAAGTGTGACACACGCCCGCACTCCTCCTCCGGAGCTTCCATTTGGGCAAACTTAGGGGACGCTTGGCACCGCCCGTGCCCGGGGAAGGTGCTCATATTCGGGCTAAGTGTGACAGACGCCGGCCTATTACCCCCGGAGCGATGGAGCTGGGGGCGCTCGCTCCCCGCCCGTGCCCGGGGAAGGTGCTCCTCTCCGGCCTAAGTGTGGCAGACGCCGGCCTATTACCCCCAGAGCGATGGAGCTGGGGGGCGCTCGCTCCCCGCCCGTGCCCGGGGAAGGTGCTCCTCTCCGGGCTAAGTGTGGCAGACGCCGGCCTATTACCCCCGGGGCGATGGAGCTGGGGGGCGCTCGCTCCCTGCCTGT
>NC_142406.1:82500-90000 GCF_059441095.1 Idiotropiscis lumnitzeri
GGCCAACGCGCAGAGGTCGACCCGCAGGCCGAAGGAACCGTCCACCCGAACACCCCGGCGCGAGGCCGGGGCCGGCAGGGGCCCTCCGATGGCGGGTCATGATTGCCAATCGGTCAGTGGTTATGTGTGTGCTGCGGTGCCGGCCAACGCTCAGAGGTCGACCCGCAGGCCGAAGGAACCGTCCACCCGAACACCCCGGCGCGAGGCCGGGGCCGGCAGGGGCCCTCCGATGGCGGGTCATGATTGCCAATCGGTCAGTGGTTGTGTGTGTGCTGCGGTGCCGGCCAACGCTCAGAGGTCGACCCGCAGGCCGAAGGAACCGTCCACCCGAACACCCCGGCGCGAGGCCGGGGCCGGCAGGGGCCCTCCGATGGCGGGTCATGATTGCCAATCGGTCAGTGGTTATGTGTGTGCTGCGGTGCTGCGGTGCCGGCCAACGCTCAGAGGTCGACCCGCAGGCCGAAGGAACCGTCCACCCGAACACCCCGGCGCGAGGCCGGGGCCGGCAGGGGCCCTCCGATGGCGGGTCATGATTGCCAATCGGTCAGTGGTTGTGTGTGTTGCGGTGGGGCCGGGAGGACCGCTCCTCCTGCGTCGGTCCCCGGGTCATGGGAAGTGCCGTGTGGCGGTGGTGGGGCCGGGAGGACCGCTCCTCCTGCGTCGGACCCGAGTCATAGGAAGTGCCGTGTGGCGGGGCCGGGAGGACCGCTCCTCCTGCGTCGGACCCGAGTCATAGGAAGTGCCGTGTGGCGGGGCCGGGAGGACCGCTCCTCCTGCGTCGGACCCGAGTCATAGGAAGTGCCGTGTGGCGGGGCCGGGAGGACCGCTCCTCCTGCGTCGGACCCGAGTCATAGGAAGTGCCGTGTTGCGCTGGTGGGGCCGTGCCCGCCAACAGCCTTCAGTGGTCGGATACCACGTTTGCAAGCTCCCCGCTGGAATGGGGACTTAGAAGAAATGAGGGGAAAATTCCCCCGGAGCTCCGTGCCTGAGGGCGGGCTGTGAGCCGCGCCGCGTCCGCCAACAGCCTTCCATGGTCGGACACCATTGTTCGCAAGTTGCCCGCTGGAATGGGCACATAGAAGAAATTTCGAGGATAACATCCACCAGAGCGCCAGGGCGGCCGTTATTGCAGTATGCGTCCGCCTGGCAGCTCTCTTCCGCGGGAACCATTGGGCAATTTCTTTCACGGAGGTGGACATAGAAGAATTTTTGTTTCTAAAAACGTGGTTCCTAAAAATGTGCCCCAGGTGTTTTGGAAAACCCGGGTAAACCTGGGAAGTAGGCAAATGACCCTCTGACTAGGGGTAAAAACGTTTGCCTACTGCAGCGCCCCTAATGCAATTCGGCGGAACTGCAACGCCCCTGGTCGCCTAAACGCTACCCCTGGTCGCCTAAACCTCACCCCTGGTCGCCTAAACCTCACCCCTGGTCGCCTAAAAGTCACCCCTGGTCGCCTAAATTGTCAACCCCTGGTCACCTAAATTGTCAACCCCTGGTCGCCTAAAGGGGACTTAGAAGAAATGAGGGGGCAAATTCCCCCGGAGCTCCGTGCCTGAGGGCGGGCTGTGAGCCGCGCCGCGTCCGCCAACAGCCTTCAGTGGTCGGATACAATGTTTGAAAGGTCCCCGCTGGAAAGGGGACTTAGAAGAAATGAGGCAAATTTCCCCGGAGCTCCGTGCCTGAGGGCGGGCTGTGAGCCGCGCCGCGTCCGCCAACAGCCTTCAGTGGTCGGATACAATGTTTGAAAGGTCCCCGCTGGAAAGGGGACTTAGAAGAAATGAGGCAAATTTCCCCGGAGCTCCGTGCCTGAGTGCGGGCTGTGAGCCGCGCCGCGCCCGCCAACAGCCTTCAGTGGTCGGATACAATGTTTGAAAGTTCCCCGCTGGAAAGGGGACTTAGAAGAAATGAGGCAAATTTCCCCGGAGCTCCGTGCCTGAGGGCGGGCTGTGAGCCGCGCCGCGTCCGCCAACAGCCTTCAGTGGTCGGATACAATGTTTGAAAGGTCCCCGCTGGAAAGGGGACTTAGAAGAAATGAGGCAAATTTCCCCGGAGCTCCGTGCCTGAGGGCGGGCTGTGAGCCGCGCCGCGCCCGCCAACAGCCTTCAGTGGTCGGATACAATGTTTCAAAGTTCCCCGCTGGAAAGGGGACTTAGAAGAATTGAGTAAAATTCACCCGGAGCTCCGTGCCCGAGGGCCGGCTATGAGCCGCGCCGCGCCCGCCAACAGCCTTCCTTTGGTCGGATACAATGTTTCAAAGTTCCCCGCTGGAAAGGGGACTTAGAAGAAATTTGTGAAAATTCACCCGGAGCTCCGTGCCTGAGGGCCGGCTATGAGCCGCGCCGTGCCCGCCAACAGCCTTCCACGGTCGGATACAATGTTTCAAAGTTCCCCGCTGGAAAGGGGACTTAGAAGAAATTTGTGAAAATTCACCCGGAGCTCCGTGCCCGAGGGCCGGCTATGAGCCGCGCCGTGCCCGCCAACAGCCTTCCACGGTCGGATACAATGTTTCAAAGTTCCCCGCTGGAAAGGGGACTTAGAAGAAATTTGTGAAAATTCACCCGGAGCTCCGTGCCCGAGGGCCGGCTATGAGCCGCGCCGTGCCCGCCAACAGCCTTCCACGGTCGGATACAATGTTTCAAAGTTCCCCGCTGGAAAGGGGACTTAGAAGAAATTTGTGAAAATTCACCCGGAGCTCCGTGCCTGAGGGCCGGCTATGAGCCGCGCCGTGCCCGCCAACAGCCTTCCACGGTCGGATACAATGTTTCAAAGTTCCCCGCTGGAAAGGGGACTTAGAAGAAATTTGTAAAATTCACCCGGAGCTCCGTGCCCGAGGGCCGGCTATGAGCCGCGCCGTGCCCGCCAACAGCCTTCCACGGTCGGATACAATGTTTCAAAGTTCCCCGCTGGAAAGGGGACTTAGAAGAAATTTGTGAAAATTCACCCGGAGCTCCGTGCCCGAGGGCCGGCTATGAGCCGCGCCGTGCCCGCCAACAGCCTTCCACGGTCGGATACAATGTTTCAAAGTTCCCCGCTGGAAAGGGGACTTAGAAGAAATTAGGCAACTTTCCCCGGAGCTCCATGCCTGAGTGCGGGCTGTTTGCCGCGCCGTGCCCGCCAACAGCCTTCAGTGGTCGGATACAATGTTTCAAAGTTCCCCGCTGGAAAGGGGACTTAGAAGAAATTATGAATATTTTTGTTTCTAAAAACGTGATCCCTGAAAATGTGCCCCAGGTGTTTTGGAAAACCCGGGTAAACCTGGGAAGTAGGCAAATGACCCTCTGACTAGGGGGGAAGAACGTTTGCCTACTGCAGCGCCCCTAATGCAATTCGGCGGAACTGCAACGCCCCTGGTCGCCTAAACGCTACCCCTGGTCGCCTAAAAGCTACCCCTGGTCGCCTAAAAGCTACCCCTGGTCGCCTAAACGCTACCCCTGGTCGCCTAAACGCTACCCCTGGTCGCCTAAACGCTACCCCTGGTCACCTAAACGCTACCCCTGGTCGCCTAAACGCTTCCCCTGGTCACCTAAACGCTACCCCTGGTCGCCTAAACGCTACCCCTGGTCGCCTAACTGACCCCTCGTGTGTGGGGATCAACGTTTGCCTACTAGGGCGTCCTCCGGCGGCCTCTCGGCAGTACTGCAGGCCCATTTTAGCCGAGCCCATTGAAATGAATGGGGGAATTTTATACGTTTTTGCCTTTTTTTCCCCCCCTCGTTCTTTTTGTATTTATTCATTTATTTCAACTTTTACCGACTCAACCGCCCTCCGGCGTGCCCTCGGCGGTCCCGCAAGCCCAATTCGGCCGAGCCCATTGAAATGAATGGGGGAATTTTATACGTTTTTGCCTTTTTTTTTCCCCCCCCCTCGTCCTTTTTGTATTTATTCATTTATTTCAACTTTTACCGACTCAACCGCCCTCCGGCGTGCCCTCGGCGGTCCCGCAAGCCCAAATCGGCCGAGCCCATTGAAATGAATGGGGGGATTTTCTACGTTTTTGCCTTTTTTCCCCCCCTCGTCCTTTTTGTATTTATTTACTTATTTCAACCTTTACCGACTTAGGGGCCACTTGGCACCGCCTGTGCCCGGGGAAGGTGCTCATATTCGGCTTCACTGTCAGGCAGCATGCACTCCTCCTCCGGAGCTTCCATTTGGGCAAACTTAGGGGCCGCTTGGCACCGTCCGTGCCCGGGGAAGGTGCTCCTATTCGGGCCAAGTGTGACACACGCCCGCCCTCCTCCTCCGGAGCTTCCATGAGGGTAAACTTAGGGGCCGCTTGGCACCGCCTGTGCCCGGGGAAGGTGCTCCTATTCGGCTTCACTGTCACACAGCATGCACTCATCCTCCGGAGCTTCCATAAGGGCAAACTTAGGGGCCGCTTGGCACCGCCTGTGCCCGGGGAAGGTGCTCATATTCGGCTTCACTGTCACACAGCATGCACTCATCCTCCGGAGCTTCCATAAGGGCAAACTTAGGGGCCGCTTGGCACCGCCTGTGCCCGGGGAAGGTGCTCCTATTCGGCTTCACTGTCATGCAGCATGCACTCCTCCACCGGAGCTTCCATTTGGGCAAACTTAGGGGCCGCTTGGCACCGCCTGTGCCCGGGGAAGGTGCTCCTATTCGGGCCAAGTGTGACACACGCCCGCACTCCTCCTCCGGAGCTTCCATTTGGGCAAACTTAGGGGACGCTTGGCACCGCCCGTGCCCGGGGAAGGTGCTCATATTCGGCTTCACTGTCACACAGCATGCACTCATCCTCCGGAGCTTCCATAAGGGCAAACTTAGGGGCCGCTTGGCACCGCCTGTGCCCGGGGAAGGTGCTCATATTCGGGCCAAGTGTGACACACGCCCGCACTCCTCCTCCGGAGCTTCCATTTGGGCAAACTTAGGGGCCACTTGGCACCGCCTGTGCCCGGGGAAGGTGCTCATATTCGGCTTCACTGTCAGGCAGCATGCACTCCTCCTCCGGAGCTTCCATTTGGGCAAACTTAGGGGCCGCTTGGCACCGTCCGTGCCCGGGGAAGGTGCTCCTATTCGGGCCAAGTGTGACACACGCCCGCCCTCCTCCTCCGGAGCTTCCATGAGGGTAAACTTAGGGGCCGCTTGGCACCGTCCGTGCCCGGGGAAGGTGCTCCTATTCGGGCCAAGTGTGACACACGCCCGCCCTCCTCCTCCGGAGCTTCCATGAGGGTAAACTTAGGGGCCGCTTGGCACCGCCTGTGCCCGGGGAAGGTGCTCATATTCGGCTTCACTGTCACACAGCATGCACTCATCCTCCGGAGCTTCCATAAGGGCAAACTTAGGGGCCGCTTGGCACCGCCTGTGCCCGGGGAAGGTGCTCATATTCGGGCCAAGTGTGACACACGCCCGCACTCCTCCTCCGGAGCTTCCATTTGGGCAAACTTAGGGGCCACTTGGCACCGCCTGTGCCCGGGGAAGGTGCTCATATTCGGCTTCACTGTCAGGCAGCATGCACTCCTCCTCCGGAGCTTCCATTTGGGCAAACTTAGGGGCCGCTTGGCACCGTCCGTGCCCGGGGAAGGTGCTTCTATTCGGCTTCACTGTCACACAGCATGCACTCCTCCTCCGGAGCTTCCATAAGGGCAAACTTAGGGGCCGCTTGGCACCGTCTGTGCCCGGGGAAGGTGCTCCTATTCGGCTTCACTGTCACACAGCATGCACTCCTCCTCCGGAGCTTCCATGAGGGTAGACTTAGGGGCCACTTGGCACCGCCTGTGCCCGGGGAAGGTGCTCATATTCGGCTTCACTGTCCGGAGCTTCCATTAGGGCAAACTTAGGGGCCACTTGGCACCGCCTGTGCCCGGGGAAGGTGCTCCTCTCCGGGCTAAGTGTGACACACGCCCGCACTCCTCCTCCGGAGCTTCCATTAGGGCAAACTTAGGGGCCGCTTGGCACCGCCTGTGCCCGGGGAAGGTGCTCATATTCGGCTTCACTGTCAGGCAGCATGCACTCCTCCTCCGGAGCTTCCATTTGGGCAAACTTAGGGGCCGCTTGGCACCGTCTGTGCCCGGGGAAGGTGCTCCTATTCGGGCCAAGTGTGACACACGCCCGCACTCCTCCTCCGGAGCTTCCATTAGGGCAAACTTAGGGGCCGCTTGGCACCGCCTGTGCACGGGGAAGGTGCTCCTATTCGGCTTCACTGTCACACAGCATGCACTCCTCCTCCGGAGCTTCCATAAGGGCAAACTTAGGGGCCGCTTGGCACCGTCTGTGCCCGGGGAAGGTGCTCCTATTCGGGCCAAGTGTGACACACGCCCGCACTCCTCCTCCGGAGCTTCCATAAGGGTAGACTTAGGGGCCGCTTGGCACCGCCTGTGCCCGGGGAAGGTGCTCATATTCGGCTTCACTGTCACACAGCGTGCACTCCTCCTCCGGAGCTTCCATTTGGGCAAACTTAGGGGCCGCTTGGCACCGTCTGTGCCCGGGGAAGGTGCTCATATTCGGGCCAAGTGTGACACACGCCCGCACTCCTCCTCCGGAGCTTCCATGAGGGTAGACTTAGGGGCCGCTTGGCACCGCCTGTGCCCGGGGAAGGTGCTCATAGTCGGCTTCACTGTCAGGCAGCATGCACTCCTCCTCCGGAGCTTCCATTTGGGCAAACTTAGGGGCCGCTTGGCACCGTCTGTGCCCGGGGAAGGTGCTCATATTCGGGCCAAGTGTGACACACGCCCGCACTCCTCCTCCGGAGCTTCCATTTGGGCAAACTTAGGGGCCGCTTGGCACCGCCTGTGCCCGGGGAAGGTGCTCATATTCGGGCCAAGTGTGACACACGCCCGCACTCCTCCTCCGGAGCTTCCATTTGGGCAAACTTAGGGGCCGCTTGGCACCGCCTGTGCCCGGGGAAGGTGCTCATATTCGGGCCAAGTGTGACACACGCCCGCACTCCTCCTCCGGAGCTTCCATAAGGGCAAACTTAGGGGCCGCTTGGCACCGTCTGTGCCCGGGGAAGGTGCTCCTCTCCGGGCTAAGTGTGACACACGCCCGCACTCCTCCCCCGGAGCTTCCATTAGGGCAAACTTAGGGGCCGCTTGGCACCGCCTGTGCCCGGGGAAGGTGCTCATATTCGGCTTCACTGTCAGGCAGCATGCACTCATCCTCCGGAGCTTCCATAAGGGCAAACTTAGGGGCCGCTTGGCACCGCCTGTGCCCGGGGAAGGTGCTCCTCTCCGGGCTAAGTGTGACACACGCCCGCACTCCTCCCCCGGAGCTTCCATTAGGGCAAACTTAGGGGCCGCTTGGCACCGCCTGTGCCCGGGGAAGGTGCTCATATTCGGCTTCACTGTCAGGCAGCATGCACTCCTCCTCCGGAGCTTCCATTTGGGCAAACTTAGGGGCCGCTTGGCACCGCCTGTGCCCGGGGAAGGTGCTCCTATTCGGGCCATGTGTGACACACGCCCGCACTCCTCCTCCGGAGCTTCCATGAGGGTAGACTTAGGGGCCGCTTGGCACCGCCTGTGCCCGGGGAAGGTGCTCATATTCGGC
>NC_142406.1:102500-112500 GCF_059441095.1 Idiotropiscis lumnitzeri
GTCATGGGAAGTGCCGTGTGGCGGGGCCGGGAGGACCGCTCCTCCTGCGTCGGACCCGAGTCATAGGAAGTGCCGTGTGGCGGGGCCGGGAGGACCGCTCCTCCTGCGTCGGACCCGAGTCATAGGAAGTGCCGTGTGGCGGGGCCGGGAGGACCGCTCCTCCTGCGTCGGACCCGAGTCATAGGAAGTGCCGTGTGGTGGGGCCGGGAGGACCGCTCCTCCTGCGTCGGACCCGAGTCATAGGAAGTGCCGTGTTGCGCTGGTGGGGCCGTGCCCGCCAACAGCCTTCAGTGGTCGGATACCACGTTTGCAAGCTCCCCGCTGGAATGGGGACTTAGAAGAAATGAGGGGAAAATTCCCCCGGAGCTCCGTGCCTGAGGGCGGGCTGTGAGCCGCGCCGCGTCCGCCAACAGCCTTCCATGGTCGGACACCATTGTTCGCAAGTTGCCCGCTGGAATGGGCACATAGAAGAAATTTCGAGGATAACATCCACCAGAGCGCCAGGGCGGCCGTTATTGCAGTATGCGTCCGCCTGGCAGCTCTCTTCCGCGGGAACCATTGGGCAATTTCTTTCACGGAGGTGGACATAGAAGAATTTTTGTTTCTAAAAACGTGGTTCCTAAAAATGTGCCCCAGGTGTTTTGGAAAACCCGGGTAAACCTGGGAAGTAGGCAAATGACCCTCTGACTAGGGGTAAAAACGTTTGCCTACTGCAGCGCCCCTAATGCAATTCGGCGGAACTGCAACGCCCCTGGTCGCCTAAACGCTACCCCTGGTCGCCTAAACCTCACCCCTGGTCGCCTAAACCTCACCCCTGGTCGCCTAAAAGTCACCCCTGGTCGCCTAAATTGTCAACCCCTGGTCACCTAAATTGTCAACCCCTGGTCGCCTAAAGGGGACTTAGAAGAAATGAGGGGGCAAATTCCCCCTGGAGCTCCGTGCCTGAGGGCGGGCTGTGAGCCGCGCCGCGTCCGCCAACAGCCTTCAGTGGTCGGATACAATGTATGAAAGTTCCCCGCTGGAAAGGGGACTTAGAAGAAATGAGGCAAATTTCCCCGGAGCTCCGTGCCTGAGGGCGGGCTGTGAGCCGCGCCGCGCCCGCCAACAGCCTTCAGTGGTCGGATACAATGTTTGAAAGTTCCCCGCTGGAAAGGGGACTTAGAAGAAATGAGGCAAATTTCCCCGGAGCTCCGTGCCTGAGGGCGGGCTGTGAGCCGCGCCGCGCCCGCCAACAGCCTTCAGTGGTCGGATACAATGTTTGAAAGGTCCCCGCTGGAAAGGGGACTTAGAAGAAATGAGGCAAATTTCCCCGGAGCTCCGTGCCTGAGGGCGGGCTGTGAGCCGCGCCGCGTCCGCCAACAGCCTTCAGTGGTCGGATACAATGTTTCAAAGTTCCCCGCTGGAAAGGGGACTTAGAAGAAATTTGTAAAAATTCACCCGGAGCTCCGTGCCTGAGGGCCGGCTATGAGCCGCGCCGTGCCCGCCAACAGCCTTCCACGGTCGGATACAATGTTTCAAAGTTCCCCGCTTGAAAGGGGACTTAGAAGGAATTTGTCAAATTCACCCGGAGCTCCGTGCCTGAGGGCCGGCTATGAGCCGCGCCGTGCCCGCCAACAGCCTTCCACGGTCGGATACAATGTTTGAAAGTTCCCCGCTGGAAAGGGGACTTAGAAGAAATGAGGGGGAAATTCCCCCGGAGCTCCGTGCCTGAGGGCGGGCTGTGAGCCGCGCCGCGTCCGCCAACAGCCTTCAGTGGTCGGATACAATGTTTGAAAGTTCCCCGCTGGAAAGGGGACTTAGAAGAAATGAGGCAAATTTCCCCGGAGCTCCGTGCCTGAGGGCGGGCTGTGAGCCGCGCCGCGTCCGCCAACAGCCTTCAGTGGTCGGATACAATGTTTGAAAGGTCCCCGCTGGAAAGGGGACTTAGAAGAAATGAGGCAAATTTCCCCGGAGCTCCGTGCCTGAGGGCGGGCTGTGAGCCGCGCCGCGCCCGCCAACAGCCTTCAGTGGTCGGATACAATGTTTGAAAGTTCCCCGCTGGAAAGGGGACTTAGAAGAAATTTGTAAAAATTCACCCGGAGCTCCGTGCCCGAGGGCCGGCTATGAGCCCCGCCGTGCCCGCCAACAGCCTTCCACGGTCGGATACAATGTTTCAAAGTTCCCCGCTGGAAAGGGGACTTAGAAGAAATTTGTAAAAATTCACCCGGAGCTCCGTGCCCGAGGGCCGGCTATGAGCCGCGCCGTGCCCGCCAACAGCCTTCCACGGTCGGATACAATGTTTCAAAGTTCCCCGCTGGAAAGGGGACTTAGAAGAAATTTGTGAAAATTCACCCGGAGCTCCGTGCCTGAGGGCCGGCTATGAGCCGCGCCGTGCCCGCCAACAGCCTTCCACGGTCGGATACAATGTTTCAAAGTTCCCCGCTGGAAAGGGGACTTAGAGGAAATTTGTGAAAATTCACCCGGAGCTCCGTGCCTGAGGGCCGGCTATGAGCCGCGCCGTGCCCGCCAACAGCCTTCCACGGTCGGATACAATGTTTCAAAGTTCCCCGCTGGAAAGGGGACTTAGAAGAAATTTGTAAAAATTCACCCGGAGCTCCGTGCCCGAGGGCCGGCTATGAGCCGCGCCGTGCCCGCCAACAGCCTTCCACGGTCGGATACAATGTTTCAAAGTTCCCCGCTGGAAAGGGGACTTAGAAGAAATTTGTGGAAATTCACCCGGAGCTCCGTGCCTGAGGGCCGGCTATGAGCCGCGCCGTGCCCGCCAACAGCCTTCCACGGTCGGATACAATGTTTCAAAGTTCCCCGCTGGAAAGGGGACTTAGAAGAAATTTGTGAAAATTCACCCGGAGCTCCGTGCCCGAGGGCCGGCTATGAGCCGCGCCGTGCCCGCCAACAGCCTTCCACGGTCGGATACAATGTTTCAAAGTTCCCCGCTGGAAAGGGGACTTAGAAGAAATTTGTGAAAATTCACCCGGAGCTCCGTGCCCGAGGGCCGGCTATGAGCCGCGCCGTGCCCGCCAACAGCCTTCCACGGTCGGATACAATGTTTCAAAGTTCCCCGCTGGAAAGGGGACTTAGAAGAAATTTGTGGAAATTCACCCGGAGCTCCGTGCCTGAGGGCCGGCTATGAGCCGCGCCGTGCCCGCCAACAGCCTTCCACGGTCGGATACAATGTTTCAAAGTTCCCCGCTGGAAAGGGGACTTAGAAGAAATTTGTGAAAATTCACCCGGAGCTCCGTGCCCGAGGGCCGGCTATGAGCCGCGCCGTGCCCGCCAACAGCCTTCCACGGTCGGATACAATGTTTCAAAGTTCCCCGCTGGAAAGGGGACTTAGAAGAAATTTGTGGAAATTCACCCGGAGCTCCGTGCCTGAGGGCCGGCTATGAGCCGCGCCGTGCCCGCCAACAGCCTTCCACGGTCGGATACAATGTTTCAAAGTTCCCCGCTGGAAAGGGGACTTAGAAGAAATTTGTAAAAATTCACCCGGAGCTCCGTGCCCGAGGGCCGGCTATGAGCCGCGCCGTGCCCGCCAACAGCCTTCCACGGTCGGATACAATGTTTCAAAGTTCCCCGCTGGAAAGGGGACTTAGAAGAAATTTGTGAAAATTCACCCGGAGCTCCGTGCCCGAGGGCCGGCTATGAGCCGCGCCGTGCCCGCCAACAGCCTTCCACGGTCGGATACAATGTTTCAAAGTTCCCCGCTGGAAAGGGGACTTAGAAGAAATTTGTGGAAATTCACCCGGAGCTCCGTGCCTGAGGGCCGGCTATGAGCCGCGCCGTGCCCGCCAACAGCCTTCCACGGTCGGATACAATGTTTCAAAGTTCCCCGCTGGAAAGGGGACTTAGAAGAAATTTGTGAAAATTCACCCGGAGCTCCGTGCCTGAGGGCCGGCTATGAGCCGCGCCGTGCCCGCCAACAGCCTTCCACGGTCGGATACAATGTTTCAAAGTTCCCCGCTGGAAAGGGGACTTAGAAGAAATTTGTGAAAATTCACCCGGAGCTCCGTGCCTGAGGGCCGGCTATGAGCCGCGCCGTGCCCGCCAACAGCCTTCCACGGTCGGATACAATGTTTCAAAGTTCCCCGCTGGAAAGGGGACTTAGAAGAAATTTGTGAAAATTCACCCGGAGCTCCGTGCCCGAGGGCCGGCTATGAGCCGCGCCGTGCCCGCCAACAGCCTTCCACGGTCGGATACAATGTTTCAAAGTTCCCCGCTGGAAAGGGGACTTAGAAGAAATTTGTGGAAATTCACCCGGAGCTCCGTGCCTGAGGGCCGGCTATGAGCCGCGCCGTGCCCGCCAACAGCCTTCCACGGTCGGATACAATGTTTCAAAGTTCCCCGCTGGAAAGGGGACTTAGAAGAAATTTGTGAAAATTCACCCGGAGCTCCGTGCCTGAGGGCCGGCTATGAGCCGCGCCGTGCCCGCCAACAGCCTTCCACGGTCGGATACAATGTTTCAAAGTTCCCCGCTGGAAAGGGGACTTAGAAGAAATTAGGCAACTTTCCCCGGAGCTCCATGCCTGAGTGCGGGCTGTTTGCCGCGCCGTGCCCGCCAACAGCCTTCAGTGGTCGGATACAATGTTTCAAAGTTCCCCGCTGGAAAGGGGACTTAGAAGAAATTATGAATATTTTTGTTTCTAAAAACGTGATCCCTGAAAATGTGCCCCAGGTGTTTTGGAAAACCCGGGTAAACCTGGGAAGTAGGCAAATGACCCTCTGACTAGGGGGGAAGAACGTTTGCCTACTGCAGCGCCCCTAATGCAATTCGGCGGAACTGCAACGCCCCTGGTCGCCTAAACGCTACCCCTGGTCGCCTAAAAGCTACCCCTGGTCGCCTAAAAGCTACCCCTGGTCGCCTAAACGCTACCCCTGGTCGCCTAAACGCTACCCCTGGTCGCCTAAACGCTACCCCTGGTCACCTAAACGCTACCCCTGGTCGCCTAAACGCTTCCCCTGGTCACCTAAACGCTACCCCTGGTCGCCTAAACGCTACCCCTGGTCGCCTAACTGACCCCTCGTGTGTGGGGATCAACGTTTGCCTACTAGGGCGTCCTCCGGCGGCCTCTCGGCAGTACTGCAGGCCCATTTTAGCCGAGCCCATTGAAATGAATGGGGGAATTTTATACGTTTTTGCCTTTTTTTTCCCCCCCTCGTTCTTTTTGTATTTATTCATTTATTTCAACTTTTACCGACTCAACCGCCCTCCGGCGTGCCCTCGGCGGTCCCGCAAGCCCAATTCGGTCGAGCCCATTGAAATGAATGGGGGAATTTTATACGTTTTTGCCTTTTTTTCCCCCCCCTCGTTCTTTTTGTATTTATTCATTTATTTCAACTTTTACCGACTCAACCGCCCTCCGGCGTGCCCTCGGCGGTCCCGCAAGCCCAATTCGGCCGAGCCCATTGAAATGAATGGGGGAATTTTATACGTTTTTGCCTTTTTCCCCCCCCCCCTCGTTCTTTTTGTATTTATTCATTTATTTCAACTTTTACCGACTCAACCGCCCTCCGGCGTGCCCTCGGCGGTCCCGCAAGCCCAATTCGGCCGAGCCCATTGAAATGAATGGGGGAATTTTATACGTTTTTGCCTTTTTTTCCCCCCCCTCGTCCTTTTTGTATTTATTCATTTATTTCAACTTTTACCGACTCAACCGCCCTCCGGCGTGCCCTCGGCGGTCCCGCAAGCCCAATTCGGCCGAGCCCATTGAAATGAATGGGGGAATTTTATACGTTTTTGCCTTTTTTTTCCCCCCCTCGTCCTTTTTGTATTTATTTACTTATTTCAACCTTTACCGACTTAGGGGCCGCTTTGCACCGCCTGTGCCCGGGGAAGGTGCTCCTATTCGGGCCAAGTGTGACACACGCCCGCCCTCCTCCTCCGGAGCTTCCATTAGGGTAGACTTAGGGGCCGCTTGGCACCGCCTGTGCCCGGGGAAGGTGCTCATATTCGGCTTCACTGTCAGGCAGCATGCACTCCTCCTCCGGAGCTTCCATTTGGGCAAACTTAGGGGCCGCTTGGCACCGCCCGTGCCCGGGGAAGGTGCTCCTATTCGGGCCAAGTGTGACACACGCCCGCACTCCTCCTCCGGAGCTTCCATTTGGGCAAACTTAGGGGCCGCTTGGCACCGCCTGTGCCCGGGGAAGGTGCTCATATTCGGGCCAAGTGTGACACACGCCCGCACTCCTCCTCCGGAGCTTCCATTTGGGCAAACTTAGGGGCCGCTTGGCACCGCCTGTGCCCGGGGAAGGTGCTCATATTCGGGCCAAGTGTGACACACGCCCGCACTCCTCCTCCGGAGCTTCAATAAGGGCAAACTTAGGGGCCGCTTGGCACCGCCTGTGCCCGGGGAAGGTGCTCATAGTCGGCTTCACTGTCAGGCAGCATGCACTCCTCCTCCGGAGCTTCCATTTGGGCAAACTTAGGGGCCGCTTGGCACCGCCTGTGCCCGGGGAAGGTGCTCCTATTCGGCTTCACTGTCAGGCAGCATGCACTCCTCCTCCGGAGCTTCCATAAGGGCAAACTTAGGGGCCGCTTGGCACCGCCTGTGCCCGGGGAAGGTGCTCCTATTCGGCTTCACTGTCAGGCAGCATGCACTCCTCCTCCGGAGCTTCCATAAGGGCAAACTTAGGGGCCGCTTGGCACCGCCTGTGCCCGGGGAAGGTGCTCCTATTCGGGCCAAGTGTGACACACGCCCGCACTCCTCCTCCGGAGCTTCCATGAGGGTAGACTTAGGGGCCGCTTGGCACCGCCTGTGCCCGGGGAAGGTGCTCCTATTCGGCTTCACTGTCATGCAGCATGCACTCCTCCTCCGGAGCTTCCATTTGGGCAAACTTAGGGGCCGCTTGGCACCGCCTGTGCCCGGGGAAGGTGCTCATATTCGGCTTCACTGTCAGGCAGCATGCACTCCTCCTCCGGAGCTTCCATTTGGGACAACTTAGGGGCCGCTTGGCACCGTCTGTGCCCGGGGAAGGTGCTCCTATTCGGGCTAAGTGTGACACACGCCCGCCCTCCTCCTCCGGAGCTTCCATGAGGGTAGACTTAGGGGCCACTTGGCACCGCCTGTGCCCGGGGAAGGTGCTCATATTCGGCTTCACTGTCCGGAGCTTCCATAAGGGCAAACTTAGGGGCCGCTTGGCACCGTCTGTGCCCGGGGAAGGTGCTCCTATTCGGCTTCACTGTCACACAGCATGCACTCCTCCTCCGGAGCTTCCATAAGGGCAAACTTAGGGGCCGCTTGGCACCGTCTGTGCCCGGGGAAGGTGCTCCTATTCGGCTTCACTGTCACACAGCATGCACTCCTCCTCCGGAGCTTCCATAAGGGCAAACTTAGGGGCCGCTTGGCACCGCCTGTGCCCGGGGAAGGTGCTCATATTCGGGCCAAGTGTGACACACGCCCGCACTCCTCCTCCGGAGCTTCCATAAGGGCAAACTTAGGGGCCGCTTGGCACCGCCTGTGCCCGGGGAAGGTGCTCATAGTCGGCTTCACTGTCAGGCAGCATGCACTCCTCCTCCGGAGCTTCCATTTGGGCAAACTTAGGGGCCGCTTGGCACCGTCTGTGCCCGGGGAAGGTGCTCCTATTCGGCTTCACTGTCACACAGCATGCACTCCTCCTCCGGAGCTTCCATAAGGGCAAACTTAGGGGCCGCTTGGCACCGTCTGTGCCCGGGGAAGGTGCTCCTATTCGGGCCAAGTGTGACACACGCCCGCCCTCCTCCTCCGGAGATTCCATGAGGGTAGACTTAGGGGCCGCTTGGCACCGCCTGTGCCCGGGGAAGGTGCTCATATTCGGCTTCACTGTCAGGCAGCATGCACTCCTCCTCCGGAGCTTCCATAAGGGCAAACTTAGGGGCCGCTTGGCACCGTCTGTGCCCGGGGAAGGTGCTCCTATTCGGGCCAAGTGTGACACACGCCCGCACTCCTCCTCCGGAGCTTCCATTTGGGCAAACTTAGGGGCCGCTTGGCACCGCCTGTGCCCGGGGAAGGTGCTCATATTCGGCTTCACTGTCAGGCAGCATGCACTCCTCCTCCGGAGCTTCCATTTGGGCAAACTTAGGGGCCGCTTGGCACCGCCTGTGCCCGGGGAAGGTGCTCATATTCGGCTTCACTGTCAGGCAGCATGCACTCCTCCTCCGGAGCTTCCATAAGGGCAAACTTAGGGGCCGCTTGGCACCGTCTGTGCCCGGGGAAGGTGCTCCTATTCGGGCCAAGTGTGACACACGCCCGCACTCCTCCTCCGGAGCTTCCATTTGGGCAAACTTAGGGGCCGCTTGGCACCGCCTGTGCCCGGGGAAGGTGCTCATATTCGGCTTCACTGTCAGGCAGCATGCACTCCTCCTCCGGAGCTTCCATTTGGGCAAACTTAGGGGCCGCTTGGCACCGCCTGTGCCCGGGGAAGGTGCTCATATTCGGCTTCACTGTCAGGCAGCATGCACTCCTCCTCCGGAGCTTCCATAAGGGCAAACTTAGGGGCCGCTTGGCACCGTCTGTGCCCGGGGAAGGTGCTCCTATTCGGGCCAAGTGTGACACACGCCCGCACTCCTCCTCCGGAGCTTCCATTTGGGCAAACTTAGGGGCCGCTTGGCACCGCCTGTGCCCGGGGAAGGTGCTCATATTCGGCTTCACTGTCAGGCAGCATGCACTCCTCCTCCGGAGCTTCCATTTGGGCAAACTTAGGGGCCGCTTGGCACCGCCTGTGCCCGGGGAAGGTGCTCCTATTCGGGCCATGTGTGACACACGCCCGCACTCCTCCTCCGGAGCTTCCATTTGGGCAAACTTAGGGGCCGCTTGGCACCGCCTGTGCCCGGGGAAGGTGCTCATATTCGGCTTCACTGTCAGGCAGCATGCACTCCTCCTCCGGAGCTTCCATAAGGGCAAACTTAGGGGCCGCTTGGCACCGTCTGTGCCCGGGGAAGGTGCTCCTATTCGGGCCAAGTGTGACACACGCCCGCACTCCTCCTCCGGAGCTTCCATGAGGGTAGACTTAGGGGCCGCTTGGCACCGCCTGTGCCCGGGGAAGGTGCTCATATTCGGCTTCACTGTCAGGCAGCATGCACTCCTCCTCCGGAGCTTCCATAAGGGCAAACTTAGGGGCCGCTTGGCACCGTCTGTGCCCGGGGAAGGTGCTCCTATTCGGGCCAAGTGTGACACACGCCCGCCCTCCTCCTCCGGAGCTTCCATTAGGGTAGACTTAGGGGCCGCTTGGCACCGCCTGTGCCCGGGGAAGGTGCTCATATTCGGCTTCACTGTCAGGCAGCATGCACTCCTCCTCCGGAGCTTCCATTTGGGCAAACTTAGGGGCCGCTTGGCACCGCCCGTGCCCGGGGAAGGTGCTCCTATTCGGGCCAAGTGTGACACACGCCCGCACTCCTCCTCCGGAGCTTCCATTTGGGCAAACTTAGGGGCCGCTTGGCACCGCCTGTGCCCGGGGAAGGTGCTCATATTCGGCTTCACTGTCACACAGCATGCACTCCTCCTCCGGAGCTTCCATAAGGGCAAACTTAGGGGCCGCTTGGCACCGCCTGTGCCCGGGGAAGGTGCTCATATTCGGCTTCACTGTCACACAGCGTGCACTCCTCCTCCGGAGCTTCCATAAGGGCAAACTTAGGGGCCGCTTGGCACCGTCTGTGCCCGGGGAAGGTGCTCCTATTCGGGCTAAGTGTGACACACGCCCGCCCTCCTCCTCCGGAGCTTCCATGAGGGTAGACTTAGGGGCCACTTGGCACCGCCTGTGCCCGGGGAAGGTGCTCATATTCGGCTTCACTGTCCGGAGCTTCCATAAGGGCAAACTTAGGGGCCGCTTGGCACCGTCTGTGCCCGGGGAAGGTGCTCCTATTCGGCTTCACTGTCACACAGCATGCACTCCTCCTCCGGAGCTTCCATAAGGGCAAACTTAGGGGCCGCTTGGCACCGTCTGTGCCCGGGGAAGGTGCTCCTATTCGGCTTCACTGTCACACAGCATGCACTCCTCCTCCGGAGCTTCCATAAGGGCAAACTTAGGGGCC
>NC_142406.1:125000-132500 GCF_059441095.1 Idiotropiscis lumnitzeri
GGCGGGCTGTGAGCCGCGCCGCGTCCGCCAACAGCCTTCCATGGTCGGACACCATTGTTCGCAAGTTGCCCGCTGGAATGGGCACATAGAAGAAATTTCGAGGATAACATCCACCAGAGCGCCAGGGCGGCCGTTATTGCAGTATGCGTCCGCCTGGCAGCTCTCTTCCGCGGGAACCATTGGGCAATTTCTTTCACGGAGGTGGACATAGAAGAATTTTTGTTTCTAAAAACGTGGTTCCTAAAAATGTGCCCCAGGTGTTTTGGAAAACCCGGGTAAACCTGGGAAGTAGGCAAATGACCCTCTGACTAGGGGTAAAAACGTTTGCCTACTGCAGCGCCCCTAATGCAATTCGGCGGAACTGCAACGCCCCTGGTCGCCTAAACGCTACCCCTGGTCGCCTAAACCTCACCCCTGGTCGCCTAAACCTCACCCCTGGTCGCCTAAAAGTCACCCCTGGTCGCCTAAATTGTCAACCCCTGGTCACCTAAATTGTCAACCCCTGGTCGCCTAAAGGGGACTTAGAAGAAATGAGGGGGCAAATTCCCCCGGAGCTCCGTGCCTGAGGGCGGGCTGTGAGCCGCGCCGCGTCCGCCAACAGCCTTCAGTGGTCGGATACAATGTTTGAAAGGTCCCCGCTGGAAAGGGGACTTAGAAGAAATGAGGCAAATTTCCCCGGAGCTCCGTGCCTGAGGGCGGGCTGTGAGCCGCGCCGCGTCCGCCAACAGCCTTCAGTGGTCGGATACAATGTTTGAAAGGTCCCCGCTGGAAAGGGGACTTAGAAGAAATGAGGCAAATTTCCCCGGAGCTCCGTGCCTGAGTGCGGGCTGTGAGCCGCGCCGCGCCCGCCAACAGCCTTCAGTGGTCGGATACAATGTTTGAAAGTTCCCCGCTGGAAAGGGGACTTAGAAGAAATGAGGCAAATTTCCCCGGAGCTCCGTGCCTGAGGGCGGGCTGTGAGCCGCGCCGCGTCCGCCAACAGCCTTCAGTGGTCGGATACAATGTTTGAAAGGTCCCCGCTGGAAAGGGGACTTAGAAGAAATGAGGCAAATTTCCCCGGAGCTCCGTGCCTGAGGGCGGGCTGTGAGCCGCGCCGCGCCCGCCAACAGCCTTCAGTGGTCGGATACAATGTTTCAAAGTTCCCCGCTGGAAAGGGGACTTAGAAGAATTGAGTAAAATTCACCCGGAGCTCCGTGCCCGAGGGCCGGCTATGAGCCGCGCCGCGCCCGCCAACAGCCTTCCTTTGGTCGGATACAATGTTTCAAAGTTCCCCGCTGGAAAGGGGACTTAGAAGAAATTTGTGAAAATTCACCCGGAGCTCCGTGCCTGAGGGCCGGCTATGAGCCGCGCCGTGCCCGCCAACAGCCTTCCACGGTCGGATACAATGTTTCAAAGTTCCCCGCTGGAAAGGGGACTTAGAAGAAATTTGTGAAAATTCACCCGGAGCTCCGTGCCCGAGGGCCGGCTATGAGCCGCGCCGTGCCCGCCAACAGCCTTCCACGGTCGGATACAATGTTTCAAAGTTCCCCGCTGGAAAGGGGACTTAGAAGAAATTTGTGAAAATTCACCCGGAGCTCCGTGCCCGAGGGCCGGCTATGAGCCGCGCCGTGCCCGCCAACAGCCTTCCACGGTCGGATACAATGTTTCAAAGTTCCCCGCTGGAAAGGGGACTTAGAAGAAATTTGTGAAAATTCACCCGGAGCTCCGTGCCTGAGGGCCGGCTATGAGCCGCGCCGTGCCCGCCAACAGCCTTCCACGGTCGGATACAATGTTTCAAAGTTCCCCGCTGGAAAGGGGACTTAGAAGAAATTTGTAAAATTCACCCGGAGCTCCGTGCCCGAGGGCCGGCTATGAGCCGCGCCGTGCCCGCCAACAGCCTTCCACGGTCGGATACAATGTTTCAAAGTTCCCCGCTGGAAAGGGGACTTAGAAGAAATTTGTGAAAATTCACCCGGAGCTCCGTGCCCGAGGGCCGGCTATGAGCCGCGCCGTGCCCGCCAACAGCCTTCCACGGTCGGATACAATGTTTCAAAGTTCCCCGCTGGAAAGGGGACTTAGAAGAAATTAGGCAACTTTCCCCGGAGCTCCATGCCTGAGTGCGGGCTGTTTGCCGCGCCGTGCCCGCCAACAGCCTTCAGTGGTCGGATACAATGTTTCAAAGTTCCCCGCTGGAAAGGGGACTTAGAAGAAATTATGAATATTTTTGTTTCTAAAAACGTGATCCCTGAAAATGTGCCCCAGGTGTTTTGGAAAACCCGGGTAAACCTGGGAAGTAGGCAAATGACCCTCTGACTAGGGGGGAAGAACGTTTGCCTACTGCAGCGCCCCTAATGCAATTCGGCGGAACTGCAACGCCCCTGGTCGCCTAAACGCTACCCCTGGTCGCCTAAAAGCTACCCCTGGTCGCCTAAAAGCTACCCCTGGTCGCCTAAACGCTACCCCTGGTCGCCTAAACGCTACCCCTGGTCGCCTAAACGCTACCCCTGGTCACCTAAACGCTACCCCTGGTCGCCTAAACGCTTCCCCTGGTCACCTAAACGCTACCCCTGGTCGCCTAAACGCTACCCCTGGTCGCCTAACTGACCCCTCGTGTGTGGGGATCAACGTTTGCCTACTAGGGCGTCCTCCGGCGGCCTCTCGGCAGTACTGCAGGCCCATTTTAGCCGAGCCCATTGAAATGAATGGGGGAATTTTATACGTTTTTGCCTTTTTTTCCCCCCCTCGTTCTTTTTGTATTTATTCATTTATTTCAACTTTTACCGACTCAACCGCCCTCCGGCGTGCCCTCGGCGGTCCCGCAAGCCCAATTCGGCCGAGCCCATTGAAATGAATGGGGGAATTTTATACGTTTTTGCCTTTTTTTTTCCCCCCCCCTCGTCCTTTTTGTATTTATTCATTTATTTCAACTTTTACCGACTCAACCGCCCTCCGGCGTGCCCTCGGCGGTCCCGCAAGCCCAAATCGGCCGAGCCCATTGAAATGAATGGGGGGATTTTCTACGTTTTTGCCTTTTTTCCCCCCCTCGTCCTTTTTGTATTTATTTACTTATTTCAACCTTTACCGACTTAGGGGCCACTTGGCACCGCCTGTGCCCGGGGAAGGTGCTCATATTCGGCTTCACTGTCAGGCAGCATGCACTCCTCCTCCGGAGCTTCCATTTGGGCAAACTTAGGGGCCGCTTGGCACCGTCCGTGCCCGGGGAAGGTGCTCCTATTCGGGCCAAGTGTGACACACGCCCGCCCTCCTCCTCCGGAGCTTCCATGAGGGTAAACTTAGGGGCCGCTTGGCACCGCCTGTGCCCGGGGAAGGTGCTCCTATTCGGCTTCACTGTCACACAGCATGCACTCATCCTCCGGAGCTTCCATAAGGGCAAACTTAGGGGCCGCTTGGCACCGCCTGTGCCCGGGGAAGGTGCTCATATTCGGCTTCACTGTCACACAGCATGCACTCATCCTCCGGAGCTTCCATAAGGGCAAACTTAGGGGCCGCTTGGCACCGCCTGTGCCCGGGGAAGGTGCTCCTATTCGGCTTCACTGTCATGCAGCATGCACTCCTCCACCGGAGCTTCCATTTGGGCAAACTTAGGGGCCGCTTGGCACCGCCTGTGCCCGGGGAAGGTGCTCCTATTCGGGCCAAGTGTGACACACGCCCGCACTCCTCCTCCGGAGCTTCCATTTGGGCAAACTTAGGGGACGCTTGGCACCGCCCGTGCCCGGGGAAGGTGCTCATATTCGGCTTCACTGTCACACAGCATGCACTCATCCTCCGGAGCTTCCATAAGGGCAAACTTAGGGGCCGCTTGGCACCGCCTGTGCCCGGGGAAGGTGCTCATATTCGGGCCAAGTGTGACACACGCCCGCACTCCTCCTCCGGAGCTTCCATTTGGGCAAACTTAGGGGCCACTTGGCACCGCCTGTGCCCGGGGAAGGTGCTCATATTCGGCTTCACTGTCAGGCAGCATGCACTCCTCCTCCGGAGCTTCCATTTGGGCAAACTTAGGGGCCGCTTGGCACCGTCCGTGCCCGGGGAAGGTGCTCCTATTCGGGCCAAGTGTGACACACGCCCGCCCTCCTCCTCCGGAGCTTCCATGAGGGTAAACTTAGGGGCCGCTTGGCACCGTCCGTGCCCGGGGAAGGTGCTCCTATTCGGGCCAAGTGTGACACACGCCCGCCCTCCTCCTCCGGAGCTTCCATGAGGGTAAACTTAGGGGCCGCTTGGCACCGCCTGTGCCCGGGGAAGGTGCTCATATTCGGCTTCACTGTCACACAGCATGCACTCATCCTCCGGAGCTTCCATAAGGGCAAACTTAGGGGCCGCTTGGCACCGCCTGTGCCCGGGGAAGGTGCTCATATTCGGGCCAAGTGTGACACACGCCCGCACTCCTCCTCCGGAGCTTCCATTTGGGCAAACTTAGGGGCCACTTGGCACCGCCTGTGCCCGGGGAAGGTGCTCATATTCGGCTTCACTGTCAGGCAGCATGCACTCCTCCTCCGGAGCTTCCATTTGGGCAAACTTAGGGGCCGCTTGGCACCGTCCGTGCCCGGGGAAGGTGCTTCTATTCGGCTTCACTGTCACACAGCATGCACTCCTCCTCCGGAGCTTCCATAAGGGCAAACTTAGGGGCCGCTTGGCACCGTCTGTGCCCGGGGAAGGTGCTCCTATTCGGCTTCACTGTCACACAGCATGCACTCCTCCTCCGGAGCTTCCATGAGGGTAGACTTAGGGGCCACTTGGCACCGCCTGTGCCCGGGGAAGGTGCTCATATTCGGCTTCACTGTCCGGAGCTTCCATTAGGGCAAACTTAGGGGCCACTTGGCACCGCCTGTGCCCGGGGAAGGTGCTCCTCTCCGGGCTAAGTGTGACACACGCCCGCACTCCTCCTCCGGAGCTTCCATTAGGGCAAACTTAGGGGCCGCTTGGCACCGCCTGTGCCCGGGGAAGGTGCTCATATTCGGCTTCACTGTCAGGCAGCATGCACTCCTCCTCCGGAGCTTCCATTTGGGCAAACTTAGGGGCCGCTTGGCACCGTCTGTGCCCGGGGAAGGTGCTCCTATTCGGGCCAAGTGTGACACACGCCCGCACTCCTCCTCCGGAGCTTCCATTAGGGCAAACTTAGGGGCCGCTTGGCACCGCCTGTGCACGGGGAAGGTGCTCCTATTCGGCTTCACTGTCACACAGCATGCACTCCTCCTCCGGAGCTTCCATAAGGGCAAACTTAGGGGCCGCTTGGCACCGTCTGTGCCCGGGGAAGGTGCTCCTATTCGGGCCAAGTGTGACACACGCCCGCACTCCTCCTCCGGAGCTTCCATAAGGGTAGACTTAGGGGCCGCTTGGCACCGCCTGTGCCCGGGGAAGGTGCTCATATTCGGCTTCACTGTCACACAGCGTGCACTCCTCCTCCGGAGCTTCCATTTGGGCAAACTTAGGGGCCGCTTGGCACCGTCTGTGCCCGGGGAAGGTGCTCATATTCGGGCCAAGTGTGACACACGCCCGCACTCCTCCTCCGGAGCTTCCATGAGGGTAGACTTAGGGGCCGCTTGGCACCGCCTGTGCCCGGGGAAGGTGCTCATAGTCGGCTTCACTGTCAGGCAGCATGCACTCCTCCTCCGGAGCTTCCATTTGGGCAAACTTAGGGGCCGCTTGGCACCGTCTGTGCCCGGGGAAGGTGCTCATATTCGGGCCAAGTGTGACACACGCCCGCACTCCTCCTCCGGAGCTTCCATTTGGGCAAACTTAGGGGCCGCTTGGCACCGCCTGTGCCCGGGGAAGGTGCTCATATTCGGGCCAAGTGTGACACACGCCCGCACTCCTCCTCCGGAGCTTCCATTTGGGCAAACTTAGGGGCCGCTTGGCACCGCCTGTGCCCGGGGAAGGTGCTCATATTCGGGCCAAGTGTGACACACGCCCGCACTCCTCCTCCGGAGCTTCCATAAGGGCAAACTTAGGGGCCGCTTGGCACCGTCTGTGCCCGGGGAAGGTGCTCCTCTCCGGGCTAAGTGTGACACACGCCCGCACTCCTCCCCCGGAGCTTCCATTAGGGCAAACTTAGGGGCCGCTTGGCACCGCCTGTGCCCGGGGAAGGTGCTCATATTCGGCTTCACTGTCAGGCAGCATGCACTCATCCTCCGGAGCTTCCATAAGGGCAAACTTAGGGGCCGCTTGGCACCGCCTGTGCCCGGGGAAGGTGCTCCTCTCCGGGCTAAGTGTGACACACGCCCGCACTCCTCCCCCGGAGCTTCCATTAGGGCAAACTTAGGGGCCGCTTGGCACCGCCTGTGCCCGGGGAAGGTGCTCATATTCGGCTTCACTGTCAGGCAGCATGCACTCCTCCTCCGGAGCTTCCATTTGGGCAAACTTAGGGGCCGCTTGGCACCGCCTGTGCCCGGGGAAGGTGCTCCTATTCGGGCCATGTGTGACACACGCCCGCACTCCTCCTCCGGAGCTTCCATGAGGGTAGACTTAGGGGCCGCTTGGCACCGCCTGTGCCCGGGGAAGGTGCTCATATTCGGCTTCACTGTCAGGCAGCATGCACTCCTCCTCCGGAGCTTCCATTTGGGCAAACTTAGGGGCCGCTTGGCACCGCCCGTGCCCGGGGAAGGTGCTCCTATTCGGCTTCACTGTCATGCAGCATGCACTCCTCCACCGGAGCTTCCATTTGGGCAAACTTAGGGGCCGCTTGGCACCGCCTGTGCCCGGGGAAGGTGCTCCTATTCGGGCCAAGTGTGACACACGCCCGCACTCCTCCTCCGGAGCTTCCATTTGGGCAAACTTAGGGGACGCTTGGCACCGCCCGTGCCCGGGGAAGGTGCTCATATTCGGGCTAAGTGTGACAGACGCCGGCCTATTACCCCCGGAGCGATGGAGCTGGGGGCGCTCGCTCCCCGCCCGTGCCCGGGGAAGGTGCTCCTCTCCGGCCTAAGTGTGGCAGACGCCGGCCTATTACCCCCAGAGCGATGGAGCTGGGGGGCGCTCGCTCCCCGCCCGTGCCCGGGGAAGGTGCTCCTCTCCGGGCTAAGTGTGGCAGACGCCGGCCTATTACCCCCGGGGCGATGGAGCTGGGGGGCGCTCGCTCCCTGCCTGTGCCCGGGGAAGGTGCTCATCTCCGGGCTAAGTGTGGCAGACGCCGGCCTATTACCCCCGGAGCGATGGAGCTGGGGGGCGCTCGCTCCCTGCCTGTGCCCGGGGAAGGTGCTCATCTCCGGGCTAAGTGTGGCAGACGCCGGCCTATTACCCCCGGAGCGATGGAGCTGGGGGGCGCTCGCTCCCTGCCTGTGCCCGGGGAAGGTGCTCATTTCCGGGCTAAGTGTGGCAGACGCCGGCCTATTACCCCCGGAGCGATGGAGCTGGGGGGCGCTCGCTCCCTGCCTGTGCCCGGGGAAGGTGCTCCTCTCCAGCCCCAGGTCGCCTAACCCCCTTACCCCTGGTCACCTAAACCCCTTACCCCTGGTCGCCTAAACGTCTCACCCCTGGTCGCCTAAACCCCTTACCCCTGGTCACCTA
>NC_142406.1:137500-140000 GCF_059441095.1 Idiotropiscis lumnitzeri
CTGGTCTTTTGATATCCTCTCCTTTCCTTCGCTCATACTCAACACTGGTATATCTGTCGCCTCGCCTCCCGCTCTGTTCCACAGGGTCTTCCAGCCCCCGTCACTGACTTGATCCCTCGCCATCTCCCGAACCAGCCAATCATCGGACCCGGCCATGCTCCAAGTTCTCCTGACTTGGATCCTGGGCACTGCCTTTTCCAGCCTAGGCAATCCCAGGCCACCATCTCTGTTCCTCGCGTAGAGGATACCATTGCACGTGGACTGTGCAATGTTCAGCCAGTCTTTCACCGTTCTCCTAATTGCTCTATCCGCCTGGGCCAACCTGGTCGCTGACACTCCACTCATATCGGCTTGGAACATGACCTTGGGGAGCATATATAGCTTTAATAGATTGATTCTATGGTATGGCTTTAGTGGGGCCTTTTTCACTTTAACCAGTATTTCTTCCACCATAGCCAACAGGTCGGCTGGGACGATCCCGTCCCTCGGCCCCACCATCACCCCCAGATATTTAATCACATTTCCATCGTCTATTAACCTCAGCGGTGAGCCTTCGAGTCGCCATTCTGTTTTTGTCTCAACGACTCCTTTGTTAATCCAGAACCCACTGCACTTTCTTGGTTGCACGGCTAAGCCAGTAAGCCTGCAGAATTCTTCCACCATATTCAAGTTCGCTCTCATGCCCCCATCCGAACCGCTTAGTAGAACCAGGTCGTCGGCGAATGCCAGCGCGGTGAGCTTCCGCTCACCCCAGATTAGCCCAGAGCCAGCCACCTCGAGCGTATGGATGAGAGGGTCCATTGCGATGTTGAAGAGCAGAGGGGACAGAGGGTCTCCTTGCTTGACTCCAACCATCATTTTTATAGGCGGGGTCGTGGCCCTTCCACAGCCTACCCTGGTCGAGCAGTCCACGTAAGAGTCCCGGATCAACCCCACAACATGATTGTCGACTCCCTTGTGTCTCAGAGCACACAGGATATGTTCATGTGAGACGGAGTCAAAGGCCTTCGCAAAGTCGATGAAGACCACCGCCAACTGGTCCTCACCTTCCCTCGCTCTCTTCACGATCCGGTCCAGAACCATCAAATTCTCGCCACACCCATCTGCCGCTACCAAGAAGCCCCTTTGTCTTGGATTTATAGGGCAAGCCTTCGCCAGTCGCATCGCAATTATTCTGCTGAATAATCTCATCACCAGTGACCCAATGGTGACCGGTCTCCATCCCGTCACAAGGCTCAGCTCCTTCTCGTCCAACGACTTCGGCAGCAGCTTGGTGCGACATTCCTTGAAGGCCTTTGGTATAGTTCCCTTTATCAACCATGTGGTGAACAGCCTCGCCAGTTGCTTCCCGCTCCTGTCCCAGCCCAGCAAGGCCCTCTTACTGATCCTGTCTGGTCCAGGAGCCGAGCTTGTTGACATTCCAGCCAGATTGGATCTAACTTCGCCCGACAGGATTGGTTTATGGAAGTACGCATTGTTTGTCTGTCCCGCTGCTTGGAATCGTCCGAGTCCCAGGAAGGGTCTTATTCGTTCCCACTTATCTTTGTAATACGCTTGGACCTTTTCCAGTGGTAGCAAACATTCCCTGACTTGACCGCCTGTTAGTATGAGGTTCACCAGGCCGGACCTGTCATTGTCATATAGAAACTGGACCCTCCTGTATCTGTCCTTCTTCATTGCCATCTTGGACGAGGTTAGTTTGCGTCTCCTCCTGCTACTCCCCGTTCTCATGCGCTTCCAACCATCCTTTTTCGCCCTCCGTCCTTCACCTGCCAGGCTTAATAGATCCGACGCCGAAGTTTCGATCAGCCCAGGCTCCTGATCTACGTCTCTGACTAGAGCGGCCATGGCCCCAATCTCATCTTTTCCATCCGTATCCGTCATTTTCACCAACGCTTCTCTCAGTTTAATACTGGCCCCTTCCACTAATGGGGTGTCATTGCTTATTTTCTTTTCCTCCACTTCCGGCATCAAATGAGTATTGAGACCACAACCTGCCGTTCCCCTATGCAGGGTCCTCCATTTGCTCCTCACCTGCTCTGCCGTTCTGCCGCCTCCCATCACTTTCGCAACCAGCCGATATGTATTCATGCTTGTTCCGTTTAACGATACCAAGTCCCACAATATGCAAGCTTCTTGAGAGGACCATAACCTAGAGTTCCTGAAGCACCCTCCATCTCTCCTTTTCCTTCTTGATTTCTCAGCATTCCACAATAGTGGATGCACCCGCCTTTTATGTTGCGATAAGCCCATTTTCTTTGCAAAACACATTCCACAGGCTCTACAACCAAACCCCAATTTTTGATCTTTGTTGCCCTTTATGTTACATTTAGGTACGTGACAAGCTATGGCGTGGGCGTTTGCGGCCATCTTCCCGCATTTACTGCACTTGTACCATACGGTTTTCCTCCCATGCCTTGACTTCAAGTGCCTATCAAACGTCCACACTCCCATCACGAACATGCCGCACCAGTCACAAGTCTTTTTCATTAATGGGATC
>NC_142406.1:147500-157500 GCF_059441095.1 Idiotropiscis lumnitzeri
GTGTGTACTTAGACTTGCATGGCTTAATCTTTGAGACAAGCATATGCTACTGGCAGGATCAACCAGGTAGCCCTCGCGTCCGGCGGTCTGTGTTTCTTGCATTGGAACCGGAGCTGAGCGGGGAGCCGGGCGCGGGGACCGGGCGGCGCCCGCGGGAGACGGCCTCCCGCGGGGTTACCCCCGGCGGCACCCCAGCCTCCCTCGTTGTTTTTTCTCTCTCATTTTTTTCGGACGTGGGCTACCGAAATTTCCGTTACCGATTCAGCCCCCGTGCGCGGTGAGGAAGTCGGCTGGGCCTCGGTATGTACTCGGTCCGTAGAGGCCGCGTTACCGCGTGGCGGTCAGTCGCGGGAGGGAGCCGGAGCCGCCCGCACGCCCGCGACCGCAACACGCACTCGGAGGCGGCGTCTTCTGACAGACGCCGGTAGGGTTTGAGAAACATGCTTTTTCGGGAAGGACCGCTCGGCTGACGCGGGCCTGGGCTCCCGCACCCCTCTCGTGGCGGGGCACCCGCGAGCGCGGCGGAACTCCCGTGTAGGACATCTCTGGGCCCGTGTGGCCGACGGGCACGCGACAGGGTCGTCTCGGTCTCGCGACGAAAGCGGTTTCGCGCTGGTTGGTGCGCTAGAGGTCGATCCGCAGGCCGAAGGAACCGTCCACCCGAACACCCCGGCGCGAGGCCGGGGCCGGCAGGGGCCCTCCGATGGCGGGTCATGCTTGCCAATCGGTCAGTGGTTGGTGTGGTGCAGTACATGTCAGGGTGTGGGTGCGAGATGGGCCGGGAGGACCGCTCCTCCTGCGTCGGACCCCGAGTCATAGGAAGTGCCGTTTTGTCACAACCCCAGGGGTGGGGTGGGTAACGGTAGGGAAGTGCCGGCCAACGCGCAGAGGTCGACCCGCAGGCCGAAGGAACCGTCCACCCGAACACCCCGGCGCGAGGCCGGGGCCGGCAGGGGCCCTCCGATGGCGGGTCATGATTGCCAATCGGTCAGTGGTTATGTGTGTGCTGCGGTGCCGGCCAACGCTCAGAGGTCGACCCGCAGGCCGAAGGAACCGTCCACCCGAACACCCCGGCGCGAGGCCGGGGCCGGCAGGGGCCCTCCGATGGCGGGTCATGATTGCCAATCGGTCAGTGGTTGTGTGTGTGCTGCGGTGCCGGCCAACGCTCAGAGGTCGACCCGCAGGCCGAAGGAACCGTCCACCCGAACACCCCGGCGCGAGGCCGGGGCCGGCAGGGGCCCTCCGATGGCGGGTCATGATTGCCAATCGGTCAGTGGTTATGTGTGTGCTGCGGTGCTGCGGTGCCGGCCAACGCTCAGAGGTCGACCCGCAGGCCGAAGGAACCGTCCACCCGAACACCCCGGCGCGAGGCCGGGGCCGGCAGGGGCCCTCCGATGGCGGGTCATGATTGCCAATCGGTCAGTGGTTGTGTGTGTTGCGGTGGGGCCGGGAGGACCGCTCCTCCTGCGTCGGTCCCCGGGTCATGGGAAGTGCCGTGTGGCGGTGGTGGGGCCGGGAGGACCGCTCCTCCTGCGTCGGACCCGAGTCATAGGAAGTGCCGTGTGGCGGGGCCGGGAGGACCGCTCCTCCTGCGTCGGACCCGAGTCATAGGAAGTGCCGTGTGGCGGGGCCGGGAGGACCGCTCCTCCTGCGTCGGACCCGAGTCATAGGAAGTGCCGTGTGGCGGGGCCGGGAGGACCGCTCCTCCTGCGTCGGACCCGAGTCATAGGAAGTGCCGTGTTGCGCTGGTGGGGCCGTGCCCGCCAACAGCCTTCAGTGGTCGGATACCACGTTTGCAAGCTCCCCGCTGGAATGGGGACTTAGAAGAAATGAGGGGAAAATTCCCCCGGAGCTCCGTGCCTGTGGGCGGGCTGTGAGCCGCGCCGCGTCCGCCAACAGCCTTCCATGGTCGGACACCATTGTTCGCAAGTTGCCCGCTGGAATGGGCACATAGAAGAAATTTCGAGGATAACATCCACCAGAGCGCCAGGGCGGCCGTTATTGCAGTATGCGTCCGCCTGGCAGCTCTCTTCCGCGGGAACCATTGGGCAATTTCTTTCACGGAGGTGGACATAGAAGAATTTTTGTTTCTAAAAACGTGGTTCCTAAAAATGTGCCCCAGGTGTTTTGGAAAACCCGGGTAAACCTGGGAAGTAGGCAAATGACCCTCTGACTAGGGGTAAAAACGTTTGCCTACTGCAGCGCCCCTAATGCAATTCGGCGGAACTGCAACGCCCCTGGTCGCCTAAACGCTACCCCTGGTCGCCTAAACCTCACCCCTGGTCGCCTAAACCTCACCCCTGGTCGCCTAAAAGTCACCCCTGGTCGCCTAAAAGTCACCCCTGGTCGCCTAAATTGTCAACCCCTGGTCACCTAAATTGTCAACCCCTGGTCGCCTAAAGGGGACTTAGAAGAAATGAGGGGGCAAATTCCCCCGGAGCTCCGTGCCTGAGGGCGGGCTGTGAGCCGCGCCGCGTCCGCCAACAGCCTTCAGTGGTCGGATACAATGTATGAAAGTTCCCCGCTGGAAAGGGGACTTAGAAGAAATGAGGCAAATTTCCCCGGAGCTCCGTGCCTGAGGGCGGGCTGTGAGCCGCGCCGCGCCCGCCAACAGCCTTCAGTGGTCGGATACAATGTTTGAAAGTTCCCCGCTGGAAAGGGGACTTAGAAGAAATGAGGCAAATTTCCCCGGAGCTCCGTGCCTGAGGGCGGGCTGTGAGCCGCGCCGCGCCCGCCAACAGCCTTCAGTGGTCGGATACAATGTTTGAAAGGTCCCCGCTGGAAAGGGGACTTAGAAGAAATGAGGCAAATTTCCCCGGAGCTCCGTGCCTGAGGGCGGGCTGTGAGCCGCGCCGCGTCCGCCAACAGCCTTCAGTGGTCGGATACAATGTTTCAAAGTTCCCCGCTGGAAAGGGGACTTAGAAGAAATTTGTAAAAATTCACCCGGAGCTCCGTGCCTGAGGGCCGGCTATGAGCCGCGCCGTGCCCGCCAACAGCCTTCCACGGTCGGATACAATGTTTCAAAGTTCCCCGCTGGAAAGGGGACTTAGAAGGAATTTGTCAAATTCACCCGGAGCTCCGTGCCTGAGGGCCGGCTATGAGCCGCGCCGTGCCCGCCAACAGCCTTCCACGGTCGGATACAATGTTTGAAAGTTCCCCGCTGGAAAGGGGACTTAGAAGAAATGAGGGGGAAATTCCCCCGGAGCTCCGTGCCTGAGGGCGGGCTGTGAGCCGCGCCGCGTCCGCCAACAGCCTTCAGTGGTCGGATACAATGTTTGAAAGGTCCCCGCTGGAAAGGGGACTTAGAAGAAATGAGGCAAATTTCCCCGGAGCTCCGTGCCTGAGGGCGGGCTGTGAGCCGCGCCGCGCCCGCCAACAGCCTTCAGTGGTCGGATACAATGTTTGAAAGTTCCCCGCTGGAAAGGGGACTTAGAAGAAATGAGGCAAATTTCCCCGGAGCTCCGTGCCTGAGTGCGGGCTGTGAGCCGCGCCGCGTCCGCCAACAGCCTTCCTTTGGTCGGATACAATGTTTGAAAGGTCCCCGCTGGAAAGGGGACTTAGAAGAATTGAGTAAAATTCACCCGGAGCTCCGTGCCCGAGGGCCGGCTATGAGCCGCGCCGTGCCCGCCAACAGCCTTCCACGGTCGGATACAATGTTTCAAAGTTCCCCGCTGGAAAGGGGACTTAGAAGAAATTTGTAAAATTCACCCGGAGCTCCGTGCCCGAGGGCCGGCTATGAGCCGCGCCGCGCCCGCCAACAGCCTTCCTTTGGTCGGATACAATGTTTCAAAGTTCCCCGCTGGAAAGGGGACTTAGAAGAAATTTGTAAAATTCACCCGGAGCTCCGTGCCCGAGGGCCGGCTATGAGCCCCGCCGTGCCCGCCAACAGCCTTCCACGGTCGGATACAATGTTTCAAAGTTCCCCGCTGGAAAGGGGACTTAGAAGAAATTTGTAAAAATTCACCCGGAGCTCCGTGCCCGAGGGCCGGCTATGAGCCCCGCCGTGCCCGCCAACAGCCTTCCACGGTCGGATACAATGTTTCAAAGTTCCCCGCTGGAAAGGGGACTTAGAAGAAATTTGTAAAAATTCACCCGGAGCTCCGTGCCCGAGGGCCGGCTATGAGCCCCGCCGTGCCCGCCAACAGCCTTCCACGGTCGGATACAATGTTTCAAAGTTCCCCGCTGGAAAGGGGACTTAGAAGAAATTTGTGAAAATTCACCCGGAGCTCCGTGCCTGAGGGCCGGCTATGAGCCGCGCCGTGCCCGCCAACAGCCTTCCACGGTCGGATACAATGTTTCAAAGTTCCCCGCTGGAAAGGGGACTTAGAAGAAATTTGTAAAAATTCACCCGGAGCTCCGTGCCCGAGGGCCGGCTATGAGCCCCGCCGTGCCCGCCAACAGCCTTCCACGGTCGGATACAATGTTTCAAAGTTCCCCGCTGGAAAGGGGACTTAGAAGAAATTTGTAAAAATTCACCCGGAGCTCCGTGCCCGAGGGCCGGCTATGAGCCCCGCCGTGCCCGCCAACAGCCTTCCACGGTCGGATACAATGTTTCAAAGTTCCCCGCTGGAAAGGGGACTTAGAAGAAATTTGTGAAAATTCACCCGGAGCTCCGTGCCTGAGGGCCGGCTATGAGCCGCGCCGTGCCCGCCAACAGCCTTCCACGGTCGGATACAATGTTTCAAAGTTCCCCGCTGGAAAGGGGACTTAGAGGAAATTTGTGAAAATTCACCCGGAGCTCCGTGCCTGAGGGCCGGCTATGAGCCGCGCCGTGCCCGCCAACAGCCTTCCACGGTCGGATACAATGTTTCAAAGTTCCCCGCTGGAAAGGGGACTTAGAAGAAATTTGTAAAAATTCACCCGGAGCTCCGTGCCCGAGGGCCGGCTATGAGCCCCGCCGTGCCCGCCAACAGCCTTCCACGGTCGGATACAATGTTTCAAAGTTCCCCGCTGGAAAGGGGACTTAGAAGAAATTTGTGAAAATTCACCCGGAGCTCCGTGCCTGAGGGCCGGCTATGAGCCGCGCCGTGCCCGCCAACAGCCTTCCACGGTCGGATACAATGTTTCAAAGTTCCCCGCTGGAAAGGGGACTTAGAGGAAATTTGTGAAAATTCACCCGGAGCTCCGTGCCTGAGGGCCGGCTATGAGCCGCGCCGTGCCCGCCAACAGCCTTCCACGGTCGGATACAATGTTTCAAAGTTCCCCGCTGGAAAGGGGACTTAGAAGAAATTTGTAAAAATTCACCCGGAGCTCCGTGCCCGAGGGCCGGCTATGAGCCGCGCCGTGCCCGCCAACAGCCTTCCACGGTCGGATACAATGTTTCAAAGTTCCCCGCTGGAAAGGGGACTTAGAAGAAATTTGTGAAAATTCACCCGGAGCTCCGTGCCTGAGGGCCGGCTATGAGCCGCGCCGTGCCCGCCAACAGCCTTCCACGGTCGGATACAATGTTTCAAAGTTCCCCGCTGGAAAGGGGACTTAGAAGAAATTTGTGAAAATTCACCCGGAGCTCCGTGCCCGAGGGCCGGCTATGAGCCGCGCCGTGCCCGCCAACAGCCTTCCACGGTCGGATACAATGTTTCAAAGTTCCCCGCTGGAAAGGGGACTTAGAAGAAATTTGTGAAAATTCACCCGGAGCTCCGTGCCTGAGGGCCGGCTATGAGCCGCGCCGTGCCCGCCAACAGCCTTCCACGGTCGGATACAATGTTTCAAAGTTCCCCGCTGGAAAGGGGACTTAGAAGAAATTAGGCAACTTTCCCCGGAGCTCCATGCCTGAGTGCGGGCTGTTTGCCGCGCCGTGCCCGCCAACAGCCTTCAGTGGTCGGATACAATGTTTCAAAGTTCCCCGCTGGAAAGGGGACTTAGAAGAAATTATGAATATTTTTGTTTCTAAAAACGTGATCCCTGAAAATGTGCCCCAGGTGTTTTGGAAAACCCGGGTAAACCTGGGAAGTAGGCAAATGACCCTCTGACTAGGGGGGAAGAACGTTTGCCTACTGCAGCGCCCCTAATGCAATTCGGCGGAACTGCAACGCCCCTGGTCGCCTAAACGCTACCCCTGGTCGCCTAAAAGCTACCCCTGGTCGCCTAAAAGCTACCCCTGGTCGCCTAAAAGCTACCCCTGGTCGCCTAAACGCTACCCCTGGTCGCCTAAACGCTACCCCTGGTCGCCTAAACGCTACCCCTGGTCGCCTAAACGCTTCCCCTGGTCACCTAAACGCTACCCCTGGTCGCCTAAACGCTACCCCTGGTCGCCTAACTGACCCCTCGTGTGTGGGGATCAACGTTTGCCTACTAGGGCGTCCTCCGGCGGCCTCTCGGCAGTACTGCAGGCCCATTTTAGCCGAGCCCATTGAAATGAATGGGGGAATTTTATACGTTTTTGCCTTTTTTTTCCCCCCTCGTTCTTTTTGTATTTATTCATTTATTTCAACTTTTACCGACTCAACCGCCCTCCGGCGTGCCCTCGGCGGTCCCGCAAGCCCAATTCGGCCGAGCCCATTGAAATGAATGGGGGAATTTTATACGTTTTTGCCTTTTTTTCCCCCCCCCCTCGTTCTTTTTGTATTTATTCATTTATTTCAACTTTTACCGACTCAACCGCCCTCCGGCGTGCCCTCGGCGGTCCCGCAAGCCCAATTCGGCCGAGCCCATTGAAATGAATGGGGGAATTTTATACGTTTTTGCCTTTTTTTCCCCCCCCCCTCGTTCTTTTTGTATTTATTCATTTATTTCAACTTTTACCGACTCAACCGCCCTCCGGCGTGCCCTCGGCGGTCCCGCAAGCCCAATTCGGCCGAGCCCATTGAAATGAATGGGGGAATTTTATACGTTTTTGCCTTTTTTTTCCCCCCCTCGTCCTTTTTGTATTTATTCATTTATTTCAACTTTTACCGACTCAACCGCCCTCCGGCGTGCCCTCGGCGGTCCCGCAAGCCCAATTCGGCCGAGCCCATTGAAATGAATGGGGGAATTTTATACGTTTTTGCCTTTTTTTTCCCCCCCTCGTCCTTTTTGTATTTATTCATTTATTTCAACTTTTACCGACTCAACCGCCCTCCGGCGTGCCCTCGGCGGTCCCGCAAGCCCAATTCGGCCGAGCCCATTGAAATGAATGGGGGAATTTTATACGTTTTTGCCTTTTTTTTCCCCCCCTCGTCCTTTTTGTATTTATTCATTTATTTCAACTTTTACCGACTCAACCGCCCTCCGGCGTGCCCTCGGCGGTCCCGCAAGCCCAATTCGGCCGAGCCCATTGAAATGAATGGGGGAATTTTATACGTTTTTGCCTTTTTTTTCCCCCCCTCGTCCTTTTTGTATTTATTCATTTATTTCAACTTTTACCGACTCAACCGCCCTCCGGCGTGCCCTCGGCGGTCCCGCAAGCCCAATTCGGCCGAGCCCATTGAAATGAATGGGGGAATTTTATACGTTTTTGCCTTTTTTTTTCCCCCCTCGTCCTTTTTGTATTTATTTACTTATTTCAACCTTTACCGACTTAGGGGCCGCTTTGCACCGCCTGTGCCCGGGGAAGGTGCTCCTATTCGGGCCAAGTGTGACACACGCCCGCCCTCCTCCTCCGGAGCTTCCATTAGGGTAGACTTAGGGGCCGCTTGGCACCGCCTGTGCCCGGGGAAGGTGCTCATATTCGGCTTCACTGTCAGGCAGCATGCACTCCTCCTCCGGAGCTTCCATTTGGGCAAACTTAGGGGCCGCTTGGCACCGCCCGTGCCCGGGGAAGGTGCTCCTATTCGGGCCAAGTGTGACACACGCCCGCACTCCTCCTCCGGAGCTTCCATTTGGGCAAACTTAGGGGCCGCTTGGCACCGCCTGTGCCCGGGGAAGGTGCTCATAGTCGGCTTCACTGTCAGGCAGCATGCACTCCTCCTCCGGAGCTTCCATTTGGGCAAACTTAGGGGCCGCTTGGCACCGTCTGTGCCCGGGGAAGGTGCTCATATTCGGCTTCACTGTCACACAGCATGCACTCCTCCTCTGGAGCTTCCATTTGGGCAAACTTAGGGGCCGCTTGGCACCGTCTGTGCCCGGGGAAGGTGCTCCTATTCGGGCTAAGTGTGACACACGCCCGCACTCCTCCTCCGGAGCTTCCATTTGGGCAAACTTAGGGGCCGCTTGGCACCGTCTGTGCCCGGGGAAGGTGCTCCTCTCCGGGCTAAGTGTGACACACGCCCGCACTCCTCCCCCGGAGCTTCCATTAGGGCAAACTTAGGGGCCGCTTGGCACCGCCTGTGCCCGGGGAAGGTGCTCATATTCGGCTTCACTGTCAGGCAGCATGCACTCATCCTCCGGAGCTTCCATAAGGGCAAACTTAGGGGCCGCTTGGCACCGCCTGTGCCCGGGGAAGGTGCTCCTATTCGGGCCAAGTGTGACACACGCCCGCACTCCTCCTCCGGAGCTTCCATGAGGGTAGACTTAGGGGCCGCTTGGCACCGCCTGTGCCCGGGGAAGGTGCTCATATTCGGCTTCACTGTCAGGCAGCATGCACTCCTCCTCCGGAGCTTCCATAAGGGCAAACTTAGGGGCCGCTTGGCACCGCCTGTGCCCGGGGAAGGTGCTCATATTCGGCTTCACTGTCAGGCAGCATGCACTCCTCCTCCGGAGCTTCCATTTGGGCAAACTTAGGGGCCGCTTGGCACCGCCTGTGCCCGGGGAAGGTGCTCCTCTCCGGGCCAAGTGTGACACACGCCCGCACTCCTCCTCCGGAGCTTCCATAAGGGCAAACCTAGGGGCCGCTTGGCACCGCCTGTGCCCGGGGAAGGTGCTCCTATTCGGCTTCACTGTCAGGCAGCATGCACTCCTCCTCCGGAGCTTCCATTTGGGCGAACTTAGGGGCCGCTTGGCACCGCCCGTGCCCGGGGAAGGTGCTCATATTCGGGCCAAGTGTGACACACGCCCGCACTCCTCCTCCGGAGCTTCCATTTGGGCAAAGCTTCCATAAGGGCAAACTTAGGGGCCGCTTGGCACCGTATGTGCCCGGGGAAGGTGCTCCTATTCGGCTTCACTGTCATGCAGCATGCACTCCTCCACCGGAGCTTCCATTTGGGCAAACTTAGGGGCCGCTTGGCACCGCCTGTGCCCGGGGAAGGTGCTCCTATTCGGGCCAAGTGTGACACACGCCCGCACTCCTCCTCCGGAGCTTCCATTTGGGCAAACTTAGGGGACGCTTGGCACCGCCCGTGCCCGGGGAAGGTGCTCATATTCGGGCTAAGTGTGACAGACGCCGGCCTATTACCCCCGGAGCGATGGAGCTGGGGGGCGCTCGCTCCCTGCCTGTGCCCGGGGAAGGTGCTCATTTCCGGGCTAAGTGTGGCAGACGCCGGCCTATTACCCCCGGAGCGATGGAGCTGGGGGGCGCTCGCTCCCTGCCTGTGACCGGGGAAGGTGCTCATTTCCGGGCTAAGTGTGGCAGACGCCGGCCTATTACCCCCGGAGCGATGGAGCTGGGGGGCGCTCGCTCCCTGCCTGTGCCCGGGGAAGGTGCTCATCTCCGGGCTAAGTGTGGCAGACGCCGGCCTATTACCCCCGGAGCGATGGAGCTGGGGGGCGCTCGCTCCCTGCCTGTGCCCGGGGAAGGTGCTCATCTCCGGGCTAAGTGTGGCAGACGCCGGCCTATTACCCCCGGAGCGATGGAGCTGGGGGGCGCTCGCTCCCTGCCTGTGCCCGGGGAAGGTGCTCCTCTCCAGCCCCAGGTCGCCTAACCCCCTTACCCCTGGTCACCTAAACCCCTTACCCCTGGTCGCCTAAGTGGCCCACCCCTGGTCACCTAAACGTCCCACCCCTGGTCGCCTAAACCCCTTACCCCTGGTCACCTAAACCCCTTACCCCTGGTCGCCTAAGTTGCCCACCCCTGGTCGCCTAAGTGGCCCACCCCTGGTCGCCTAAGTGGCCCACCCCTGGTCGCCTAAGTGGCCCACCCCTGGTCGCCTAAGTGGCCCACCCCTGGTCACCTAAACGTCCAACCCCTGGTCGCACTTAGTGCAATTCG
>NC_142406.1:162500-165000 GCF_059441095.1 Idiotropiscis lumnitzeri
CGGCCAACAAGTTGCAAACCATGTCATGCCTGTTAATTCGTAGCTTTTTCAGTATCGGGCATTGTCCCAATATGTGGGCGCATGTCTCTTTAGCAACTCCACAACCTCGACATTGCTTGTCCTTAGAGCTCGTTCCTCTCGCCAAAAATTCCTTAGTAGGAACTACTCCCGCTCTCAGCCTTAGCGCCCCTAGCCATTCCATTTGGGTCATGCCCACCATCTTAGGGTCAGCCAGCCAAGAGTTGCTTATCTTGTCGGCCCTGAATTGACCCGCTCCCGGCCCTTGCGTGACTAGGTCATTCCATTTGTCACATTCCAC
This sequence comes from Idiotropiscis lumnitzeri, assembly GCF_059441095.1. Taxonomy (NCBI): domain Eukaryota; kingdom Metazoa; phylum Chordata; class Actinopteri; order Syngnathiformes; family Syngnathidae; genus Idiotropiscis; species Idiotropiscis lumnitzeri. The sequence continues at coordinate 162,820 of NC_142406.1, forward strand.
GTCCCTCCAGTGTAGGAGTTTGAGCTGGTCTTTTGATATCCTCTCCTTTCCTTCGCTCATACTCAACACTGGTATATCTGTCGCCTCGCCTCCCGCTCTGTTCCACAGGGTCTTCCAGCCCCCGTCACTGACTTGATCCCTCGCCATCTCCCGAACCAGCCAATCATCGGACCCGGCCATGCTCCAAGTTCTCCTGACTTGGATCCTGGGCACTGCCTTTTCCAGCCTAGGCAATCCCAGGCCACCATCTCTGTTCCTCGCGTAGAGGATACCATTGCACGTGGACTGTGCAATGTTCAGCCAGTCTTTCACCGTTCTCCTAATTGCTCTATCCGCCTGGGCCAACCTGGTCGCTGACACTCCACTCATATCGGCTTGGAACATGACCTTGGGGAGCATATATAGCTTTAATAGATTGATTCTATGGTATGGCTTTAGTGGGGCCTTTTTCACTTTAACCAGTATTTCTTCCACCATAGCCAACAGGTCGGCTGGGACGATCCCGTCCCTCGGCCCCACCATCACCCCCAGATATTTAATCACATTTCCATCGTCTATTAACCTCAGCGGTGAGCCTTCGAGTCGCCATTCTGTTTTTGTCTCAACGACTCCTTTGTTAATCCAGAACCCACTGCACTTTCTTGGTTGCACGGCTAAGCCAGTAAGCCTGCAGAATTCTTCCACCATATTCAAGTTCGCTCTCATGCCCCCATCCGAACCGCTTAGTAGAACCAGGTCGTCGGCGAATGCCAGCGCGGTGAGCTTCCGCTCACCCCAGATTAGCCCAGAGCCAGCCACCTCGAGCGTATGGATGAGAGGGTCCATTGCGATGTTGAAGAGCAGAGGGGACAGAGGGTCTCCTTGCTTGACTCCAACCATCATTTTTATAGGCGGGGTCGTGGCCCTTCCACAGCCTACCCTGGTCGAGCAGTCCACGTAAGAGTCCCGGATCAACCCCACAACATGATTGTCGACTCCCTTGTGTCTCAGAGCACACAGGATATGTTCATGTGAGACGGAGTCAAAGGCCTTCGCAAAGTCGATGAAGACCACCGCCAACTGGTCCTCACCTTCCCTCGCTCTCTTCACGATCCGGTCCAGAACCATCAAATTCTCGCCACACCCATCTGCCGCTACCAAGAAGCCCCTTTGTCTTGGATTTATAGGGCAAGCCTTCGCCAGTCGCATCGCAATTATTCTGCTGAATAATCTCATCACCAGTGACCCAATGGTGACCGGTCTCCATCCCGTCACAAGGCTCAGCTCCTTCTCGTCCAACGACTTCGGCAGCAGCTTGGTGCGACATTCCTTGAAGGCCTTTGGTATAGTTCCCTTTATCAACCATGTGGTGAACAGCCTCGCCAGTTGCTTCCCGCTCCTGTCCCAGCCCAGCAAGGCCCTCTTACTGATCCTGTCTGGTCCAGGAGCCGAGCTTGTTGACATTCCAGCCAGATTGGATCTAACTTCGCCCGACAGGATTGGTTTATGGAAGTACGCATTGTTTGTCTGTCCCGCTGCTTGGAATCGTCCGAGTCCCAGGAAGGGTCTTATTCGTTCCCACTTATCTTTGTAATACGCTTGGACCTTTTCCAGTGGTAGCAAACATTCCCTGACTTGACCGCCTGTTAGTATGAGGTTCACCAGGCCGGACCTGTCATTGTCATATAGAAACTGGACCCTCCTGTATCTGTCCTTCTTCATTGCCATCTTGGACGAGGTTAGTTTGCGTCTCCTCCTGCTACTCCCCGTTCTCATGCGCTTCCAACCATCCTTTTTCGCCCTCCGTCCTTCACCTGCCAGGCTTAATAGATCCGACGCCGAAGTTTCGATCAGCCCAGGCTCCTGATCTACGTCTCTGACTAGAGCGGCCATGGCCCCAATCTCATCTTTTCCATCCGTATCCGTCATTTTCACCAACGCTTCTCTCAGTTTAATACTGGCCCCTTCCACTAATGGGGTGTCATTGCTTATTTTCTTTTCCTCCACTTCCGGCATCAAATGAGTATTGAGACCACAACCTGCCGTTCCCCTATGCAGGGTCCTCCATTTGCTCCTCACCTGCTCTGCCGTTCTGCCGCCTCCCATCACTTTCGCAACCAGCCGATATGTATTCATGCTTGTTCCGTTTAACGATACCAAGTCCCACAATATGCAAGCTTCTTGAGAGGACCATAACCTAGA
>NC_142406.1:172500-182500 GCF_059441095.1 Idiotropiscis lumnitzeri
CGAAAGTTGATAGGGCAGACATTCGAATGAGACGTCGCCGCCGCGGGGGGGCCGGCGATCGGCTCGGGCGTTATCTAGAGTCACCAAAGGGGGGGCCGGGCCGGCGGCACCGCGGAGACCGACAGCCCGCCGGCTGTGAAAGCCGGCGGGCCCGCTGCACCGCGGCAAACCGAACCCGCGTGGGTTTTGGGTCTGATAAATGCGCGCGTCCCCGCGGAGACGGGTCGGCGCTCGTTTGCATGTATTAGCTCTAGAATTGCCACAGTTATCCAAGTAACGGTGGAGCGATCAAAGGAACCATAACTGATTTAATGAGCCATTCGCAGTTTCACTGTATCGGAACCGTGTGTACTTAGACTTGCATGGCTTAATCTTTGAGACAAGCATATGCTACTGGCAGGATCAACCAGGTAGCCCTCGCGTCCGGCGGTCTGTGTTTCTTGCATTGGAACCGGAGCTGAGCGGGGAGCCGGGCGCGGGGACCGGGCGGCGCCCGCGGGAGACGGCCTCCCGCGGGGTTACCCCCGGCGGCACCCCAGCCTCCCTCGTTGTTTTTTCTCTCTCATTTTTTTCGGACGTGGGCTACCGAAATTTCCGTTACCGATTCAGCCCCCGTGCGCGGTGAGGAAGTCGGCTGGGCCTCGGTATGTACTCGGTCCGTAGAGGCCGCGTTACCGCGTGGCGGTCAGTCGCGGGAGGGAGCCGGAGCCGCCCGCACGCCCGCGACCGCAACACGCACTCGGAGGCGGCGTCTTCTGACAGACGCCGGTAGGGTTTGAGAAACATGCTTTTTCGGAAAGGACCGCTCGGCTGATGCGGGCCTGGGCTCCCGCGCCCCTCTCGTGGCGGGGCGGCGCGGGGTACCCGCGAGCGCGGCGGAACTCCCGTGTAGGACATCTCTGGGCCCGTGTGGCCAACGGGCACGCGACAGGGTCGTCTCGGTCTCGCGACGAAAGCGGTTTCGCGCTGGTTGGTGCGCTAGAGGTCGATCCGCAGGCCGAAGGAACCGTCCACCCGAACACCCCGGCGCGAGGCCGGGGCCGGCAGGGGCCCTCCGATGGCGGGTCATGCTTGCCAATCGGTCAGTGGTTGGTGTGGTGCAGTATATGTCAGGGTGTGGGTGCGAGATGGGCCGGGAGGACCGCTCCTCCAGCGTCGGACCCGAGTCATAGGAAGTGCCGTTTTGTCACAACCCCAGGGGTGGGGGGGTAACGGTAGGGAAGTGCCGGCCAACGCGCAGAGGTCGACCCGCAGGCCGAAGGAACCGTCCACCCGAACACCCCGGCGCGAGGCCGGGGCCGGCAGGGGCCCTCCGATGGCGGGTCATGATTGCCAATCGGTCAGTGGTTATGTGTGCTGCGGTGATGCGGTGCCGGCCAACGCTCAGAGGTCGACCCGCAGGCCGAAGGAACCGTCCACCCGAACACCCCGGCGCGAGGCCGGGGCCGGCAGGGGCCCTCCGATGGCGGGTCATGATTGCCAATCGGTCAGTGGTTGTGTGTGCTGCGGTGCCGGCCAACGCTCAGAGGTCGACCCGCAGGCCGAAGGAACCGTCCACCCGAACACCCCGGCGCGAGGCCGGGGCCGGCAGGGGCCCTCCGATGGCGGGTCATGATTGCCAATCGGTCAGTGGTTATGTGTGCTGCGGTGCTGCGGTGCCGGCCAACGCTCAGAGGTCGACCCGCAGGCCGAAGGAACCGTCCACCCGAACACCCCGGCGCGAGGCCGGGGCCGGCAGGGGCCCTCCGATGGCGGGTCATGATTGCCAATCGGTCAGTGGTTGTGTGTGTTGCGGTGGGGCCGGGAGGACCGCTCCTCCTGCGTCGGACCCGGGTCATGGGAAGTGCCGTGTGGCGGTGGTGGGGCCGGGAGGACCGCTCCTCCTGCGTCGGACCCGAGTCATGGGAAGTGCCGTGTGGCGGGGCCGGGAGGACCGCTCCTCCTGCGTCGGACCCGAGTCATAGGAAGTGCCGTGTGGCGGGGCCGGGAGGACCGCTCCTCCTGCGTCGGACCCGAGTCATAGGAAGTGCCGTGTGGCGGGGCCGGGAGGACCGCTCCTCCTGCGTCGGACCCGAGTCATAGGAAGTGCCGTGTGGTGGGGCCGGGAGGACCGCTCCTCCTGCGTCGGACCCGAGTCATAGGAAGTGCCGTGTTGCGCTGGTGGGGCCGTGCCCGCCAACAGCCTTCAGTGGTCGGATACCACGTTTGCAAGCTCCCCGCTGGAATGGGGACTTAGAAGAAATGAGGGGAAAATTCCCCCGGAGCTCCGTGCCTGAGGGCGGGCTGTGAGCCGCGCCGCGTCCGCCAACAGCCTTCCATGGTCGGACACCATTGTTCGCAAGTTGCCCGCTGGAATGGGCACATAGAAGAAATTTCGAGGATAACATCCACCAGAGCGCCAGGGCGGCCGTTATTGCAGTATGCGTCCGCCTGGCAGCTCTCTTCCGCGGGAACCATTGGGCAATTTCTTTCACGGAGGTGGACATAGAAGAATTTTTGTTTCTAAAAACGTGGTTCCTAAAAATGTGCCCCAGGTGTTTTGGAAAACCCGGGTAAACCTGGGAAGTAGGCAAATGACCCTCTGACTAGGGGTAAAAACGTTTGCCTACTGCAGCGCCCCTAATGCAATTCGGCGGAACTGCAACGCCCCTGGTCGCCTAAACGCTACCCCTGGTCGCCTAAACCTCACCCCTGGTCGCCTAAACCTCACCCCTGGTCGCCTAAAAGTCACCCCTGGTCGCCTAAATTGTCAACCCCTGGTCACCTAAATTGTCAACCCCTGGTCGCCTAAAGGGGACTTAGAAGAAATGAGGGGGCAAATTCCCCCTGGAGCTCCGTGCCTGAGGGCGGGCTGTGAGCCGCGCCGCGTCCGCCAACAGCCTTCAGTGGTCGGATACAATGTATGAAAGTTCCCCGCTGGAAAGGGGACTTAGAAGAAATGAGGCAAATTTCCCCGGAGCTCCGTGCCTGAGGGCGGGCTGTGAGCCGCGCCGCGCCCGCCAACAGCCTTCAGTGGTCGGATACAATGTTTGAAAGTTCCCCGCTGGAAAGGGGACTTAGAAGAAATGAGGCAAATTTCCCCGGAGCTCCGTGCCTGAGGGCGGGCTGTGAGCCGCGCCGCGCCCGCCAACAGCCTTCAGTGGTCGGATACAATGTTTGAAAGGTCCCCGCTGGAAAGGGGACTTAGAAGAAATGAGGCAAATTTCCCCGGAGCTCCGTGCCTGAGGGCGGGCTGTGAGCCGCGCCGCGTCCGCCAACAGCCTTCAGTGGTCGGATACAATGTTTCAAAGTTCCCCGCTGGAAAGGGGACTTAGAAGAAATTTGTAAAAATTCACCCGGAGCTCCGTGCCTGAGGGCCGGCTATGAGCCGCGCCGTGCCCGCCAACAGCCTTCCACGGTCGGATACAATGTTTCAAAGTTCCCCGCTTGAAAGGGGACTTAGAAGGAATTTGTCAAATTCACCCGGAGCTCCGTGCCTGAGGGCCGGCTATGAGCCGCGCCGTGCCCGCCAACAGCCTTCCACGGTCGGATACAATGTTTGAAAGTTCCCCGCTGGAAAGGGGACTTAGAAGAAATGAGGGGGAAATTCCCCCGGAGCTCCGTGCCTGAGGGCGGGCTGTGAGCCGCGCCGCGTCCGCCAACAGCCTTCAGTGGTCGGATACAATGTTTGAAAGTTCCCCGCTGGAAAGGGGACTTAGAAGAAATGAGGCAAATTTCCCCGGAGCTCCGTGCCTGAGGGCGGGCTGTGAGCCGCGCCGCGTCCGCCAACAGCCTTCAGTGGTCGGATACAATGTTTGAAAGGTCCCCGCTGGAAAGGGGACTTAGAAGAAATGAGGCAAATTTCCCCGGAGCTCCGTGCCTGAGGGCGGGCTGTGAGCCGCGCCGCGCCCGCCAACAGCCTTCAGTGGTCGGATACAATGTTTGAAAGTTCCCCGCTGGAAAGGGGACTTAGAAGAAATTTGTAAAAATTCACCCGGAGCTCCGTGCCCGAGGGCCGGCTATGAGCCCCGCCGTGCCCGCCAACAGCCTTCCACGGTCGGATACAATGTTTCAAAGTTCCCCGCTGGAAAGGGGACTTAGAAGAAATTTGTAAAAATTCACCCGGAGCTCCGTGCCCGAGGGCCGGCTATGAGCCGCGCCGTGCCCGCCAACAGCCTTCCACGGTCGGATACAATGTTTCAAAGTTCCCCGCTGGAAAGGGGACTTAGAAGAAATTTGTGAAAATTCACCCGGAGCTCCGTGCCTGAGGGCCGGCTATGAGCCGCGCCGTGCCCGCCAACAGCCTTCCACGGTCGGATACAATGTTTCAAAGTTCCCCGCTGGAAAGGGGACTTAGAGGAAATTTGTGAAAATTCACCCGGAGCTCCGTGCCTGAGGGCCGGCTATGAGCCGCGCCGTGCCCGCCAACAGCCTTCCACGGTCGGATACAATGTTTCAAAGTTCCCCGCTGGAAAGGGGACTTAGAAGAAATTTGTAAAAATTCACCCGGAGCTCCGTGCCCGAGGGCCGGCTATGAGCCGCGCCGTGCCCGCCAACAGCCTTCCACGGTCGGATACAATGTTTCAAAGTTCCCCGCTGGAAAGGGGACTTAGAAGAAATTTGTGAAAATTCACCCGGAGCTCCGTGCCCGAGGGCCGGCTATGAGCCGCGCCGTGCCCGCCAACAGCCTTCCACGGTCGGATACAATGTTTCAAAGTTCCCCGCTGGAAAGGGGACTTAGAAGAAATTTGTGAAAATTCACCCGGAGCTCCGTGCCTGAGGGCCGGCTATGAGCCGCGCCGTGCCCGCCAACAGCCTTCCACGGTCGGATACAATGTTTCAAAGTTCCCCGCTGGAAAGGGGACTTAGAAGAAATTTGTGAAAATTCACCCGGAGCTCCGTGCCTGAGGGCCGGCTATGAGCCGCGCCGTGCCCGCCAACAGCCTTCCACGGTCGGATACAATGTTTCAAAGTTCCCCGCTGGAAAGGGGACTTAGAAGAAATTTGTAAAATTCACCCGGAGCTCCGTGCCCGAGGGCCGGCTATGAGCCGCGCCGTGCCCGCCAACAGCCTTCCACGGTCGGATACAATGTTTCAAAGTTCCCCGCTGGAAAGGGGACTTAGAAGAAATTTGTGAAAATTCACCCGGAGCTCCGTGCCCGAGGGCCGGCTATGAGCCGCGCCGTGCCCGCCAACAGCCTTCCACGGTCGGATACAATGTTTCAAAGTTCCCCGCTGGAAAGGGGACTTAGAAGAAATTTGTGAAAATTCACCCGGAGCTCCGTGCCCGAGGGCCGGCTATGAGCCGCGCCGTGCCCGCCAACAGCCTTCCACGGTCGGATACAATGTTTCAAAGTTCCCCGCTGGAAAGGGGACTTAGAAGAAATTTGTGAAAATTCACCCGGAGCTCCGTGCCTGAGGGCCGGCTATGAGCCGCGCCGTGCCCGCCAACAGCCTTCCACGGTCGGATACAATGTTTCAAAGTTCCCCGCTGGAAAGGGGACTTAGAAGAAATTTGTAAAATTCACCCGGAGCTCCGTGCCCGAGGGCCGGCTATGAGCCGCGCCGTGCCCGCCAACAGCCTTCCACGGTCGGATACAATGTTTCAAAGTTCCCCGCTGGAAAGGGGACTTAGAAGAAATTTGTGAAAATTCACCCGGAGCTCCGTGCCCGAGGGCCGGCTATGAGCCGCGCCGTGCCCGCCAACAGCCTTCCACGGTCGGATACAATGTTTCAAAGTTCCCCGCTGGAAAGGGGACTTAGAAGAAATTAGGCAACTTTCCCCGGAGCTCCATGCCTGAGTGCGGGCTGTTTGCCGCGCCGTGCCCGCCAACAGCCTTCAGTGGTCGGATACAATGTTTCAAAGTTCCCCGCTGGAAAGGGGACTTAGAAGAAATTATGAATATTTTTGTTTCTAAAAACGTGATCCCTGAAAATGTGCCCCAGGTGTTTTGGAAAACCCGGGTAAACCTGGGAAGTAGGCAAATGACCCTCTGACTAGGGGGGAAGAACGTTTGCCTACTGCAGCGCCCCTAATGCAATTCGGCGGAACTGCAACGCCCCTGGTCGCCTAAACGCTACCCCTGGTCGCCTAAAAGCTACCCCTGGTCGCCTAAAAGCTACCCCTGGTCGCCTAAACGCTACCCCTGGTCGCCTAAACGCTACCCCTGGTCGCCTAAACGCTACCCCTGGTCACCTAAACGCTACCCCTGGTCGCCTAAACGCTTCCCCTGGTCACCTAAACGCTACCCCTGGTCGCCTAAACGCTACCCCTGGTCGCCTAACTGACCCCTCGTGTGTGGGGATCAACGTTTGCCTACTAGGGCGTCCTCCGGCGGCCTCTCGGCAGTACTGCAGGCCCATTTTAGCCGAGCCCATTGAAATGAATGGGGGAATTTTATACGTTTTTGCCTTTTTTTCCCCCCCTCGTTCTTTTTGTATTTATTCATTTATTTCAACTTTTACCGACTCAACCGCCCTCCGGCGTGCCCTCGGCGGTCCCGCAAGCCCAATTCGGCCGAGCCCATTGAAATGAATGGGGGAATTTTATACGTTTTTGCCTTTTTTTTTCCCCCCCCCTCGTCCTTTTTGTATTTATTCATTTATTTCAACTTTTACCGACTCAACCGCCCTCCGGCGTGCCCTCGGCGGTCCCGCAAGCCCAAATCGGCCGAGCCCATTGAAATGAATGGGGGGATTTTCTACGTTTTTGCCTTTTTTCCCCCCCTCGTCCTTTTTGTATTTATTTACTTATTTCAACCTTTACCGACTTAGGGGCCACTTGGCACCGCCTGTGCCCGGGGAAGGTGCTCATATTCGGCTTCACTGTCAGGCAGCATGCACTCCTCCTCCGGAGCTTCCATTTGGGCAAACTTAGGGGCCGCTTGGCACCGTCCGTGCCCGGGGAAGGTGCTCCTATTCGGGCCAAGTGTGACACACGCCCGCCCTCCTCCTCCGGAGCTTCCATGAGGGTAAACTTAGGGGCCGCTTGGCACCGCCTGTGCCCGGGGAAGGTGCTCCTATTCGGCTTCACTGTCACACAGCATGCACTCATCCTCCGGAGCTTCCATAAGGGCAAACTTAGGGGCCGCTTGGCACCGCCTGTGCCCGGGGAAGGTGCTCATATTCGGCTTCACTGTCACACAGCATGCACTCATCCTCCGGAGCTTCCATAAGGGCAAACTTAGGGGCCGCTTGGCACCGCCTGTGCCCGGGGAAGGTGCTCCTATTCGGCTTCACTGTCATGCAGCATGCACTCCTCCACCGGAGCTTCCATTTGGGCAAACTTAGGGGCCGCTTGGCACCGCCTGTGCCCGGGGAAGGTGCTCCTATTCGGGCCAAGTGTGACACACGCCCGCACTCCTCCTCCGGAGCTTCCATTTGGGCAAACTTAGGGGACGCTTGGCACCGCCCGTGCCCGGGGAAGGTGCTCATATTCGGCTTCACTGTCACACAGCATGCACTCATCCTCCGGAGCTTCCATAAGGGCAAACTTAGGGGCCGCTTGGCACCGCCTGTGCCCGGGGAAGGTGCTCATATTCGGGCCAAGTGTGACACACGCCCGCACTCCTCCTCCGGAGCTTCCATTTGGGCAAACTTAGGGGCCACTTGGCACCGCCTGTGCCCGGGGAAGGTGCTCATATTCGGCTTCACTGTCAGGCAGCATGCACTCCTCCTCCGGAGCTTCCATTTGGGCAAACTTAGGGGCCGCTTGGCACCGTCCGTGCCCGGGGAAGGTGCTCCTATTCGGGCCAAGTGTGACACACGCCCGCCCTCCTCCTCCGGAGCTTCCATGAGGGTAAACTTAGGGGCCGCTTGGCACCGTCCGTGCCCGGGGAAGGTGCTCCTATTCGGGCCAAGTGTGACACACGCCCGCCCTCCTCCTCCGGAGCTTCCATGAGGGTAAACTTAGGGGCCGCTTGGCACCGCCTGTGCCCGGGGAAGGTGCTCATATTCGGCTTCACTGTCACACAGCATGCACTCATCCTCCGGAGCTTCCATAAGGGCAAACTTAGGGGCCGCTTGGCACCGCCTGTGCCCGGGGAAGGTGCTCATATTCGGGCCAAGTGTGACACACGCCCGCACTCCTCCTCCGGAGCTTCCATTTGGGCAAACTTAGGGGCCACTTGGCACCGCCTGTGCCCGGGGAAGGTGCTCATATTCGGCTTCACTGTCAGGCAGCATGCACTCCTCCTCCGGAGCTTCCATTTGGGCAAACTTAGGGGCCGCTTGGCACCGTCCGTGCCCGGGGAAGGTGCTTCTATTCGGCTTCACTGTCACACAGCATGCACTCCTCCTCCGGAGCTTCCATAAGGGCAAACTTAGGGGCCGCTTGGCACCGTCTGTGCCCGGGGAAGGTGCTCCTATTCGGCTTCACTGTCACACAGCATGCACTCCTCCTCCGGAGCTTCCATGAGGGTAGACTTAGGGGCCACTTGGCACCGCCTGTGCCCGGGGAAGGTGCTCATATTCGGCTTCACTGTCCGGAGCTTCCATTAGGGCAAACTTAGGGGCCACTTGGCACCGCCTGTGCCCGGGGAAGGTGCTCCTCTCCGGGCTAAGTGTGACACACGCCCGCACTCCTCCTCCGGAGCTTCCATTAGGGCAAACTTAGGGGCCGCTTGGCACCGCCTGTGCCCGGGGAAGGTGCTCATATTCGGCTTCACTGTCAGGCAGCATGCACTCCTCCTCCGGAGCTTCCATTTGGGCAAACTTAGGGGCCGCTTGGCACCGTCTGTGCCCGGGGAAGGTGCTCCTATTCGGGCCAAGTGTGACACACGCCCGCACTCCTCCTCCGGAGCTTCCATTAGGGCAAACTTAGGGGCCGCTTGGCACCGCCTGTGCACGGGGAAGGTGCTCCTATTCGGCTTCACTGTCACACAGCATGCACTCCTCCTCCGGAGCTTCCATAAGGGCAAACTTAGGGGCCGCTTGGCACCGTCTGTGCCCGGGGAAGGTGCTCCTATTCGGGCCAAGTGTGACACACGCCCGCACTCCTCCTCCGGAGCTTCCATAAGGGTAGACTTAGGGGCCGCTTGGCACCGCCTGTGCCCGGGGAAGGTGCTCATATTCGGCTTCACTGTCACACAGCGTGCACTCCTCCTCCGGAGCTTCCATTTGGGCAAACTTAGGGGCCGCTTGGCACCGTCTGTGCCCGGGGAAGGTGCTCATATTCGGGCCAAGTGTGACACACGCCCGCACTCCTCCTCCGGAGCTTCCATGAGGGTAGACTTAGGGGCCGCTTGGCACCGCCTGTGCCCGGGGAAGGTGCTCATAGTCGGCTTCACTGTCAGGCAGCATGCACTCCTCCTCCGGAGCTTCCATTTGGGCAAACTTAGGGGCCGCTTGGCACCGTCTGTGCCCGGGGAAGGTGCTCATATTCGGGCCAAGTGTGACACACGCCCGCACTCCTCCTCCGGAGCTTCCATTTGGGCAAACTTAGGGGCCGCTTGGCACCGCCTGTGCCCGGGGAAGGTGCTCATATTCGGGCCAAGTGTGACACACGCCCGCACTCCTCCTCCGGAGCTTCCATTTGGGCAAACTTAGGGGCCGCTTGGCACCGCCTGTGCCCGGGGAAGGTGCTCATATTCGGGCCAAGTGTGACACACGCCCGCACTCCTCCTCCGGAGCTTCCATAAGGGCAAACTTAGGGGCCGCTTGGCACCGTCTGTGCCCGGGGAAGGTGCTCCTCTCCGGGCTAAGTGTGACACACGCCCGCACTCCTCCCCCGGAGCTTCCATTAGGGCAAACTTAGGGGCCGCTTGGCACCGCCTGTGCCCGGGGAAGGTGCTCATATTCGGCTTCACTGTCAGGCAGCATGCACTCATCCTCCGGAGCTTCCATAAGGGCAAACTTAGGGGCCGCTTGGCACCGCCTGTGCCCGGGGAAGGTGCTCCTCTCCGGGCTAAGTGTGACACACGCCCGCACTCCTCCCCCGGAGCTTCCATTAGGGCAAACTTAGGGGCCGCTTGGCACCGCCTGTGCCCGGGGAAGGTGCTCATATTCGGCTTCACTGTCAGGC
>NC_142406.1:192500-202500 GCF_059441095.1 Idiotropiscis lumnitzeri
TGCGCGCCTGCTGCCTTCCTTGGATGTGGTAGCCGTTTCTCAGGCTCCCTCTCCGGAATCGAACCCTGATTCCCCGTTACCCGTTGTCACCATGGTAGGCGCAGAAAGTACCATCGAAAGTTGATAGGGCAGACATTCGAATGAGACGTCGCCGCCGCGGGGGGGCCGGCGATCGGCTCGGGCGTTATCTAGAGTCACCAAAGGGGGGGCCGGGCCGGCGGCACCGCGGAGACCGACAGCCCGCCGGCTGTGAAAGCCGGCGGGCCCGCTGCACCGCGGCAAACCGAACCCGCGTGGGTTTTGGGTCTGATAAATGCGCGCGTCCCCGCGGAGACGGGTCGGCGCTCGTTTGCATGTATTAGCTCTAGAATTGCCACAGTTATCCAAGTAACGGTGGAGCGATCAAAGGAACCATAACTGATTTAATGAGCCATTCGCAGTTTCACTGTATCGGAACCGTGTGTACTTAGACTTGCATGGCTTAATCTTTGAGACAAGCATATGCTACTGGCAGGATCAACCAGGTAGCCCTCGCGTCCGGCGGTCTGTGTTTCTTGCATTGGAACCGGAGCTGAGCGGGGAGCCGGGCGCGGGGACCGGGCGGCGCCCGCGGGAGACGGCCTCCCGCGGGGTTACCCCCGGCGGCACCCCAGCCTCCCTCGTTGTTTTTTCTCTCTCATTTTTTTCGGACGTGGGCTACCGAAATTTCCGTTACCGATTCAGCCCCCGTGCGCGGTGAGGAAGTCGGCTGGGCCTCGGTATGTACTCGGTCCGTAGAGGCCGCGTTACCGCGTGGCGGTCAGTCGCGGGAGGGAGCCGGAGCCGCCCGCACGCCCGCGACCGCAACACGCACTCGGAGGCGGCGTCTTCTGACAGACGCCGGTAGGGTTTGAGAAACATGCTTTTTCGGGAAGGACCGCTCGGCTGACGCGGGCCTGGGCTCCCGCACCCCTCTCGTGGCGGGGCACCCGCGAGCGCGGCGGAACTCCCGTGTAGGACATCTCTGGGCCCGTGTGGCCGACGGGCACGCGACAGGGTCGTCTCGGTCTCGCGACGAAAGCGGTTTCGCGCTGGTTGGTGCGCTAGAGGTCGATCCGCAGGCCGAAGGAACCGTCCACCCGAACACCCCGGCGCGAGGCCGGGGCCGGCAGGGGCCCTCCGATGGCGGGTCATGCTTGCCAATCGGTCAGTGGTTGGTGTGGTGCAGTACATGTCAGGGTGTGGGTGCGAGATGGGCCGGGAGGACCGCTCCTCCTGCGTCGGACCCCGAGTCATAGGAAGTGCCGTTTTGTCACAACCCCAGGGGTGGGGTGGGTAACGGTAGGGAAGTGCCGGCCAACGCGCAGAGGTCGACCCGCAGGCCGAAGGAACCGTCCACCCGAACACCCCGGCGCGAGGCCGGGGCCGGCAGGGGCCCTCCGATGGCGGGTCATGATTGCCAATCGGTCAGTGGTTATGTGTGTGCTGCGGTGCCGGCCAACGCTCAGAGGTCGACCCGCAGGCCGAAGGAACCGTCCACCCGAACACCCCGGCGCGAGGCCGGGGCCGGCAGGGGCCCTCCGATGGCGGGTCATGATTGCCAATCGGTCAGTGGTTGTGTGTGTGCTGCGGTGCCGGCCAACGCTCAGAGGTCGACCCGCAGGCCGAAGGAACCGTCCACCCGAACACCCCGGCGCGAGGCCGGGGCCGGCAGGGGCCCTCCGATGGCGGGTCATGATTGCCAATCGGTCAGTGGTTATGTGTGTGCTGCGGTGCTGCGGTGCCGGCCAACGCTCAGAGGTCGACCCGCAGGCCGAAGGAACCGTCCACCCGAACACCCCGGCGCGAGGCCGGGGCCGGCAGGGGCCCTCCGATGGCGGGTCATGATTGCCAATCGGTCAGTGGTTGTGTGTGTTGCGGTGGGGCCGGGAGGACCGCTCCTCCTGCGTCGGTCCCCGGGTCATGGGAAGTGCCGTGTGGCGGTGGTGGGGCCGGGAGGACCGCTCCTCCTGCGTCGGACCCGAGTCATAGGAAGTGCCGTGTGGCGGGGCCGGGAGGACCGCTCCTCCTGCGTCGGACCCGAGTCATAGGAAGTGCCGTGTGGCGGGGCCGGGAGGACCGCTCCTCCTGCGTCGGACCCGAGTCATAGGAAGTGCCGTGTGGCGGGGCCGGGAGGACCGCTCCTCCTGCGTCGGACCCGAGTCATAGGAAGTGCCGTGTTGCGCTGGTGGGGCCGTGCCCGCCAACAGCCTTCAGTGGTCGGATACCACGTTTGCAAGCTCCCCGCTGGAATGGGGACTTAGAAGAAATGAGGGGAAAATTCCCCCGGAGCTCCGTGCCTGTGGGCGGGCTGTGAGCCGCGCCGCGTCCGCCAACAGCCTTCCATGGTCGGACACCATTGTTCGCAAGTTGCCCGCTGGAATGGGCACATAGAAGAAATTTCGAGGATAACATCCACCAGAGCGCCAGGGCGGCCGTTATTGCAGTATGCGTCCGCCTGGCAGCTCTCTTCCGCGGGAACCATTGGGCAATTTCTTTCACGGAGGTGGACATAGAAGAATTTTTGTTTCTAAAAACGTGGTTCCTAAAAATGTGCCCCAGGTGTTTTGGAAAACCCGGGTAAACCTGGGAAGTAGGCAAATGACCCTCTGACTAGGGGTAAAAACGTTTGCCTACTGCAGCGCCCCTAATGCAATTCGGCGGAACTGCAACGCCCCTGGTCGCCTAAACGCTACCCCTGGTCGCCTAAACCTCACCCCTGGTCGCCTAAACCTCACCCCTGGTCGCCTAAAAGTCACCCCTGGTCGCCTAAAAGTCACCCCTGGTCGCCTAAATTGTCAACCCCTGGTCACCTAAATTGTCAACCCCTGGTCGCCTAAAGGGGACTTAGAAGAAATGAGGGGGCAAATTCCCCCGGAGCTCCGTGCCTGAGGGCGGGCTGTGAGCCGCGCCGCGTCCGCCAACAGCCTTCAGTGGTCGGATACAATGTATGAAAGTTCCCCGCTGGAAAGGGGACTTAGAAGAAATGAGGCAAATTTCCCCGGAGCTCCGTGCCTGAGGGCGGGCTGTGAGCCGCGCCGCGCCCGCCAACAGCCTTCAGTGGTCGGATACAATGTTTGAAAGTTCCCCGCTGGAAAGGGGACTTAGAAGAAATGAGGCAAATTTCCCCGGAGCTCCGTGCCTGAGGGCGGGCTGTGAGCCGCGCCGCGCCCGCCAACAGCCTTCAGTGGTCGGATACAATGTTTGAAAGGTCCCCGCTGGAAAGGGGACTTAGAAGAAATGAGGCAAATTTCCCCGGAGCTCCGTGCCTGAGGGCGGGCTGTGAGCCGCGCCGCGTCCGCCAACAGCCTTCAGTGGTCGGATACAATGTTTCAAAGTTCCCCGCTGGAAAGGGGACTTAGAAGAAATTTGTAAAAATTCACCCGGAGCTCCGTGCCTGAGGGCCGGCTATGAGCCGCGCCGTGCCCGCCAACAGCCTTCCACGGTCGGATACAATGTTTCAAAGTTCCCCGCTGGAAAGGGGACTTAGAAGGAATTTGTCAAATTCACCCGGAGCTCCGTGCCTGAGGGCCGGCTATGAGCCGCGCCGTGCCCGCCAACAGCCTTCCACGGTCGGATACAATGTTTGAAAGTTCCCCGCTGGAAAGGGGACTTAGAAGAAATGAGGGGGAAATTCCCCCGGAGCTCCGTGCCTGAGGGCGGGCTGTGAGCCGCGCCGCGTCCGCCAACAGCCTTCAGTGGTCGGATACAATGTTTGAAAGGTCCCCGCTGGAAAGGGGACTTAGAAGAAATGAGGCAAATTTCCCCGGAGCTCCGTGCCTGAGGGCGGGCTGTGAGCCGCGCCGCGCCCGCCAACAGCCTTCAGTGGTCGGATACAATGTTTGAAAGTTCCCCGCTGGAAAGGGGACTTAGAAGAAATGAGGCAAATTTCCCCGGAGCTCCGTGCCTGAGTGCGGGCTGTGAGCCGCGCCGCGTCCGCCAACAGCCTTCCTTTGGTCGGATACAATGTTTGAAAGGTCCCCGCTGGAAAGGGGACTTAGAAGAATTGAGTAAAATTCACCCGGAGCTCCGTGCCCGAGGGCCGGCTATGAGCCGCGCCGTGCCCGCCAACAGCCTTCCACGGTCGGATACAATGTTTCAAAGTTCCCCGCTGGAAAGGGGACTTAGAAGAAATTTGTAAAATTCACCCGGAGCTCCGTGCCCGAGGGCCGGCTATGAGCCGCGCCGCGCCCGCCAACAGCCTTCCTTTGGTCGGATACAATGTTTCAAAGTTCCCCGCTGGAAAGGGGACTTAGAAGAAATTTGTAAAATTCACCCGGAGCTCCGTGCCCGAGGGCCGGCTATGAGCCCCGCCGTGCCCGCCAACAGCCTTCCACGGTCGGATACAATGTTTCAAAGTTCCCCGCTGGAAAGGGGACTTAGAAGAAATTTGTAAAAATTCACCCGGAGCTCCGTGCCCGAGGGCCGGCTATGAGCCCCGCCGTGCCCGCCAACAGCCTTCCACGGTCGGATACAATGTTTCAAAGTTCCCCGCTGGAAAGGGGACTTAGAAGAAATTTGTAAAAATTCACCCGGAGCTCCGTGCCCGAGGGCCGGCTATGAGCCCCGCCGTGCCCGCCAACAGCCTTCCACGGTCGGATACAATGTTTCAAAGTTCCCCGCTGGAAAGGGGACTTAGAAGAAATTTGTGAAAATTCACCCGGAGCTCCGTGCCTGAGGGCCGGCTATGAGCCGCGCCGTGCCCGCCAACAGCCTTCCACGGTCGGATACAATGTTTCAAAGTTCCCCGCTGGAAAGGGGACTTAGAAGAAATTTGTAAAAATTCACCCGGAGCTCCGTGCCCGAGGGCCGGCTATGAGCCCCGCCGTGCCCGCCAACAGCCTTCCACGGTCGGATACAATGTTTCAAAGTTCCCCGCTGGAAAGGGGACTTAGAAGAAATTTGTAAAAATTCACCCGGAGCTCCGTGCCCGAGGGCCGGCTATGAGCCCCGCCGTGCCCGCCAACAGCCTTCCACGGTCGGATACAATGTTTCAAAGTTCCCCGCTGGAAAGGGGACTTAGAAGAAATTTGTGAAAATTCACCCGGAGCTCCGTGCCTGAGGGCCGGCTATGAGCCGCGCCGTGCCCGCCAACAGCCTTCCACGGTCGGATACAATGTTTCAAAGTTCCCCGCTGGAAAGGGGACTTAGAGGAAATTTGTGAAAATTCACCCGGAGCTCCGTGCCTGAGGGCCGGCTATGAGCCGCGCCGTGCCCGCCAACAGCCTTCCACGGTCGGATACAATGTTTCAAAGTTCCCCGCTGGAAAGGGGACTTAGAAGAAATTTGTAAAAATTCACCCGGAGCTCCGTGCCCGAGGGCCGGCTATGAGCCCCGCCGTGCCCGCCAACAGCCTTCCACGGTCGGATACAATGTTTCAAAGTTCCCCGCTGGAAAGGGGACTTAGAAGAAATTTGTGAAAATTCACCCGGAGCTCCGTGCCTGAGGGCCGGCTATGAGCCGCGCCGTGCCCGCCAACAGCCTTCCACGGTCGGATACAATGTTTCAAAGTTCCCCGCTGGAAAGGGGACTTAGAGGAAATTTGTGAAAATTCACCCGGAGCTCCGTGCCTGAGGGCCGGCTATGAGCCGCGCCGTGCCCGCCAACAGCCTTCCACGGTCGGATACAATGTTTCAAAGTTCCCCGCTGGAAAGGGGACTTAGAAGAAATTTGTAAAAATTCACCCGGAGCTCCGTGCCCGAGGGCCGGCTATGAGCCGCGCCGTGCCCGCCAACAGCCTTCCACGGTCGGATACAATGTTTCAAAGTTCCCCGCTGGAAAGGGGACTTAGAAGAAATTTGTGAAAATTCACCCGGAGCTCCGTGCCTGAGGGCCGGCTATGAGCCGCGCCGTGCCCGCCAACAGCCTTCCACGGTCGGATACAATGTTTCAAAGTTCCCCGCTGGAAAGGGGACTTAGAAGAAATTTGTGAAAATTCACCCGGAGCTCCGTGCCCGAGGGCCGGCTATGAGCCGCGCCGTGCCCGCCAACAGCCTTCCACGGTCGGATACAATGTTTCAAAGTTCCCCGCTGGAAAGGGGACTTAGAAGAAATTTGTGAAAATTCACCCGGAGCTCCGTGCCTGAGGGCCGGCTATGAGCCGCGCCGTGCCCGCCAACAGCCTTCCACGGTCGGATACAATGTTTCAAAGTTCCCCGCTGGAAAGGGGACTTAGAAGAAATTAGGCAACTTTCCCCGGAGCTCCATGCCTGAGTGCGGGCTGTTTGCCGCGCCGTGCCCGCCAACAGCCTTCAGTGGTCGGATACAATGTTTCAAAGTTCCCCGCTGGAAAGGGGACTTAGAAGAAATTATGAATATTTTTGTTTCTAAAAACGTGATCCCTGAAAATGTGCCCCAGGTGTTTTGGAAAACCCGGGTAAACCTGGGAAGTAGGCAAATGACCCTCTGACTAGGGGGGAAGAACGTTTGCCTACTGCAGCGCCCCTAATGCAATTCGGCGGAACTGCAACGCCCCTGGTCGCCTAAACGCTACCCCTGGTCGCCTAAAAGCTACCCCTGGTCGCCTAAAAGCTACCCCTGGTCGCCTAAAAGCTACCCCTGGTCGCCTAAACGCTACCCCTGGTCGCCTAAACGCTACCCCTGGTCGCCTAAACGCTACCCCTGGTCGCCTAAACGCTTCCCCTGGTCACCTAAACGCTACCCCTGGTCGCCTAAACGCTACCCCTGGTCGCCTAACTGACCCCTCGTGTGTGGGGATCAACGTTTGCCTACTAGGGCGTCCTCCGGCGGCCTCTCGGCAGTACTGCAGGCCCATTTTAGCCGAGCCCATTGAAATGAATGGGGGAATTTTATACGTTTTTGCCTTTTTTTTCCCCCCTCGTTCTTTTTGTATTTATTCATTTATTTCAACTTTTACCGACTCAACCGCCCTCCGGCGTGCCCTCGGCGGTCCCGCAAGCCCAATTCGGCCGAGCCCATTGAAATGAATGGGGGAATTTTATACGTTTTTGCCTTTTTTTCCCCCCCCCCTCGTTCTTTTTGTATTTATTCATTTATTTCAACTTTTACCGACTCAACCGCCCTCCGGCGTGCCCTCGGCGGTCCCGCAAGCCCAATTCGGCCGAGCCCATTGAAATGAATGGGGGAATTTTATACGTTTTTGCCTTTTTTTCCCCCCCCCCTCGTTCTTTTTGTATTTATTCATTTATTTCAACTTTTACCGACTCAACCGCCCTCCGGCGTGCCCTCGGCGGTCCCGCAAGCCCAATTCGGCCGAGCCCATTGAAATGAATGGGGGAATTTTATACGTTTTTGCCTTTTTTTTCCCCCCCTCGTCCTTTTTGTATTTATTCATTTATTTCAACTTTTACCGACTCAACCGCCCTCCGGCGTGCCCTCGGCGGTCCCGCAAGCCCAATTCGGCCGAGCCCATTGAAATGAATGGGGGAATTTTATACGTTTTTGCCTTTTTTTTCCCCCCCTCGTCCTTTTTGTATTTATTCATTTATTTCAACTTTTACCGACTCAACCGCCCTCCGGCGTGCCCTCGGCGGTCCCGCAAGCCCAATTCGGCCGAGCCCATTGAAATGAATGGGGGAATTTTATACGTTTTTGCCTTTTTTTTCCCCCCCTCGTCCTTTTTGTATTTATTCATTTATTTCAACTTTTACCGACTCAACCGCCCTCCGGCGTGCCCTCGGCGGTCCCGCAAGCCCAATTCGGCCGAGCCCATTGAAATGAATGGGGGAATTTTATACGTTTTTGCCTTTTTTTTCCCCCCCTCGTCCTTTTTGTATTTATTCATTTATTTCAACTTTTACCGACTCAACCGCCCTCCGGCGTGCCCTCGGCGGTCCCGCAAGCCCAATTCGGCCGAGCCCATTGAAATGAATGGGGGAATTTTATACGTTTTTGCCTTTTTTTTTCCCCCCTCGTCCTTTTTGTATTTATTTACTTATTTCAACCTTTACCGACTTAGGGGCCGCTTTGCACCGCCTGTGCCCGGGGAAGGTGCTCCTATTCGGGCCAAGTGTGACACACGCCCGCCCTCCTCCTCCGGAGCTTCCATTAGGGTAGACTTAGGGGCCGCTTGGCACCGCCTGTGCCCGGGGAAGGTGCTCATATTCGGCTTCACTGTCAGGCAGCATGCACTCCTCCTCCGGAGCTTCCATTTGGGCAAACTTAGGGGCCGCTTGGCACCGCCCGTGCCCGGGGAAGGTGCTCCTATTCGGGCCAAGTGTGACACACGCCCGCACTCCTCCTCCGGAGCTTCCATTTGGGCAAACTTAGGGGCCGCTTGGCACCGCCTGTGCCCGGGGAAGGTGCTCATAGTCGGCTTCACTGTCAGGCAGCATGCACTCCTCCTCCGGAGCTTCCATTTGGGCAAACTTAGGGGCCGCTTGGCACCGTCTGTGCCCGGGGAAGGTGCTCATATTCGGCTTCACTGTCACACAGCATGCACTCCTCCTCTGGAGCTTCCATTTGGGCAAACTTAGGGGCCGCTTGGCACCGTCTGTGCCCGGGGAAGGTGCTCCTATTCGGGCTAAGTGTGACACACGCCCGCACTCCTCCTCCGGAGCTTCCATTTGGGCAAACTTAGGGGCCGCTTGGCACCGTCTGTGCCCGGGGAAGGTGCTCCTCTCCGGGCTAAGTGTGACACACGCCCGCACTCCTCCCCCGGAGCTTCCATTAGGGCAAACTTAGGGGCCGCTTGGCACCGCCTGTGCCCGGGGAAGGTGCTCATATTCGGCTTCACTGTCAGGCAGCATGCACTCATCCTCCGGAGCTTCCATAAGGGCAAACTTAGGGGCCGCTTGGCACCGCCTGTGCCCGGGGAAGGTGCTCCTATTCGGGCCAAGTGTGACACACGCCCGCACTCCTCCTCCGGAGCTTCCATGAGGGTAGACTTAGGGGCCGCTTGGCACCGCCTGTGCCCGGGGAAGGTGCTCATATTCGGCTTCACTGTCAGGCAGCATGCACTCCTCCTCCGGAGCTTCCATAAGGGCAAACTTAGGGGCCGCTTGGCACCGCCTGTGCCCGGGGAAGGTGCTCATATTCGGCTTCACTGTCAGGCAGCATGCACTCCTCCTCCGGAGCTTCCATTTGGGCAAACTTAGGGGCCGCTTGGCACCGCCTGTGCCCGGGGAAGGTGCTCCTCTCCGGGCCAAGTGTGACACACGCCCGCACTCCTCCTCCGGAGCTTCCATAAGGGCAAACCTAGGGGCCGCTTGGCACCGCCTGTGCCCGGGGAAGGTGCTCCTATTCGGCTTCACTGTCAGGCAGCATGCACTCCTCCTCCGGAGCTTCCATTTGGGCGAACTTAGGGGCCGCTTGGCACCGCCCGTGCCCGGGGAAGGTGCTCATATTCGGGCCAAGTGTGACACACGCCCGCACTCCTCCTCCGGAGCTTCCATTTGGGCAAAGCTTCCATAAGGGCAAACTTAGGGGCCGCTTGGCACCGTATGTGCCCGGGGAAGGTGCTCCTATTCGGCTTCACTGTCATGCAGCATGCACTCCTCCACCGGAGCTTCCATTTGGGCAAACTTAGGGGCCGCTTGGCACCGCCTGTGCCCGGGGAAGGTGCTCCTATTCGGGCCAAGTGTGACACACGCCCGCACTCCTCCTCCGGAGCTTCCATTTGGGCAAACTTAGGGGACGCTTGGCACCGCCCGTGCCCGGGGAAGGTGCTCATATTCGGGCTAAGTGTGACAGACGCCGGCCTATTACCCCCGGAGCGATGGAGCTGGGGGGCGCTCGCTCCCTGCCTGTGCCCGGGGAAGGTGCTCATTTCCGGGCTAAGTGTGGCAGACGCCGGCCTATTACCCCCGGAGCGATGGAGCTGGGGGGCGCTCGCTCCCTGCCTGTGACCGGGGAAGGTGCTCATTTCCGGGCTAAGTGTGGCAGACGCCGGCCTATTACCCCCGGAGCGATGGAGCTGGGGGGCGCTCGCTCCCTGCCTGTGCCCGGGGAAGGTGCTCATCTCCGGGCTAAGTGTGGCAGACGCCGGCCTATTACCCCCGGA
>NC_142406.1:207500-210000 GCF_059441095.1 Idiotropiscis lumnitzeri
TTTTTTTTTTTTTTTTTTTTTTTTTTTTTTTTTTTTTTTTTTTTTTTATTACTCGAGGTGAAAAAACCTCCTCAACATTTTAAGAGAGAACATTAACGTCCTCCTGCTCAATAACCTTGGAAGGTATGCCATTCTATTACCCGAAACACCTAGTAGCCGCAACACCGTTGTGTTCCTCATGGGCCATTTACCGCGTGCTCCTATAGGGAAGCCAAACACTTTCACTTCTCTGGCATTTAAAGACTGAGCCAGCATCTCTTTAACATCCTCATATTTCAAGACTTTCTCCGCAGCCGCCTCTTCCAGTGCTGCATGGCCAGTTTCATAGCGAATGGTGACATCAATCACCAGGATTCGTCCATCTTTTTGGCAGACCATGTCCGGCACCTTCACCTGTCCGCTCTTGGTGCAGACACGTCTCTCTCTTTCCACCGTCCATCCAAGCTTCATTGCTTCGGCGGCCAACAAGTTGCAAACCATGTCATGCCTGTTAATTCGTAGCTTTTTCAGTATCGGGCATTGTCCCAATATGTGGGCGCATGTCTCTTTAGCAACTCCACAACCTCGACATTGCTTGTCCTTAGAGCTCGTTCCTCTCGCCAAAAATTCCTTAGTAGGAACTACTCCCGCTCTCAGCCTTAGCGCCCCTAGCCATTCCATTTGGGTCATGCCCACCATCTTAGGGTCAGCCAGCCAAGAGTTGCTTATCTTGTCGGCCCTGAATTGACCCGCTCCCGGCCCTTGCGTGACTAGGTCATTCCATTTGTCACATTCCACGTCCCTCCAGTGTAGGAGTTTGAGCTGGTCTTTTGATATCCTCTCCTTTCCTTCGCTCATACTCAACACTGGTATATCTGTCGCCTCGCCTCCCGCTCTGTTCCACAGGGTCTTCCAGCCCCCGTCACTGACTTGATCCCTCGCCATCTCCCGAACCAGCCAATCATCGGACCCGGCCATGCTCCAAGTTCTCCTGACTTGGATCCTGGGCACTGCCTTTTCCAGCCTAGGCAATCCCAGGCCACCATCTCTGTTCCTCGCGTAGAGGATACCATTGCACGTGGACTGTGCAATGTTCAGCCAGTCTTTCACCGTTCTCCTAATTGCTCTATCCGCCTGGGCCAACCTGGTCGCTGACACTCCACTCATATCGGCTTGGAACATGACCTTGGGGAGCATATATAGCTTTAATAGATTGATTCTATGGTATGGCTTTAGTGGGGCCTTTTTCACTTTAACCAGTATTTCTTCCACCATAGCCAACAGGTCGGCTGGGACGATCCCGTCCCTCGGCCCCACCATCACCCCCAGATATTTAATCACATTTCCATCGTCTATTAACCTCAGCGGTGAGCCTTCGAGTCGCCATTCTGTTTTTGTCTCAACGACTCCTTTGTTAATCCAGAACCCACTGCACTTTCTTGGTTGCACGGCTAAGCCAGTAAGCCTGCAGAATTCTTCCACCATATTCAAGTTCGCTCTCATGCCCCCATCCGAACCGCTTAGTAGAACCAGGTCGTCGGCGAATGCCAGCGCGGTGAGCTTCCGCTCACCCCAGATTAGCCCAGAGCCAGCCACCTCGAGCGTATGGATGAGAGGGTCCATTGCGATGTTGAAGAGCAGAGGGGACAGAGGGTCTCCTTGCTTGACTCCAACCATCATTTTTATAGGCGGGGTCGTGGCCCTTCCACAGCCTACCCTGGTCGAGCAGTCCACGTAAGAGTCCCGGATCAACCCCACAACATGATTGTCGACTCCCTTGTGTCTCAGAGCACACAGGATATGTTCATGTGAGACGGAGTCAAAGGCCTTCGCAAAGTCGATGAAGACCACCGCCAACTGGTCCTCACCTTCCCTCGCTCTCTTCACGATCCGGTCCAGAACCATCAAATTCTCGCCACACCCATCTGCCGCTACCAAGAAGCCCCTTTGTCTTGGATTTATAGGGCAAGCCTTCGCCAGTCGCATCGCAATTATTCTGCTGAATAATCTCATCACCAGTGACCCAATGGTGACCGGTCTCCATCCCGTCACAAGGCTCAGCTCCTTCTCGTCCAACGACTTCGGCAGCAGCTTGGTGCGACATTCCTTGAAGGCCTTTGGTATAGTTCCCTTTATCAACCATGTGGTGAACAGCCTCGCCAGTTGCTTCCCGCTCCTGTCCCAGCCCAGCAAGGCCCTCTTACTGATCCTGTCTGGTCCAGGAGCCGAGCTTGTTGACATTCCAGCCAGATTGGATCTAACTTCGCCCGACAGGATTGGTTTATGGAAGTACGCATTGTTTGTCTGTCCCGCTGCTTGGAATCGTCCGAGTCCCAGGAAGGGTCTTATTCGTTCCCACTTATCTTTGTAATACGCTTGGACCTTTTCCAGTGGTAGCAAACATTCCCTGACTTGACCGCCTGTTAGTATGAGGTTCACCAGGCCGGACCTGTCATTGTCATATAGAAACTGGACCCTCCTGTATCTGTCCTTCTTCATTGCCATCTTGGACGAGGTTAGT
>NC_142406.1:220000-230000 GCF_059441095.1 Idiotropiscis lumnitzeri
CCGGGAGGACCGCTCCTCCTGCGTCGGACCCGAGTCATAGGAAGTGCCGTGTGGTGGGGCCGGGAGGACCGCTCCTCCTGCGTCGGACCCGAGTCATAGGAAGTGCCGTGTTGCGCTGGTGGGGCCGTGCCCGCCAACAGCCTTCAGTGGTCGGATACCACGTTTGCAAGCTCCCCGCTGGAATGGGGACTTAGAAGAAATGAGGGGAAAATTCCCCCGGAGCTCCGTGCCTGAGGGCGGGCTGTGAGCCGCGCCGCGTCCGCCAACAGCCTTCCATGGTCGGACACCATTGTTCGCAAGTTGCCCGCTGGAATGGGCACATAGAAGAAATTTCGAGGATAACATCCACCAGAGCGCCAGGGCGGCCGTTATTGCAGTATGCGTCCGCCTGGCAGCTCTCTTCCGCGGGAACCATTGGGCAATTTCTTTCACGGAGGTGGACATAGAAGAATTTTTGTTTCTAAAAACGTGGTTCCTAAAAATGTGCCCCAGGTGTTTTGGAAAACCCGGGTAAACCTGGGAAGTAGGCAAATGACCCTCTGACTAGGGGTAAAAACGTTTGCCTACTGCAGCGCCCCTAATGCAATTCGGCGGAACTGCAACGCCCCTGGTCGCCTAAACGCTACCCCTGGTCGCCTAAACCTCACCCCTGGTCGCCTAAACCTCACCCCTGGTCGCCTAAAAGTCACCCCTGGTCGCCTAAATTGTCAACCCCTGGTCACCTAAATTGTCAACCCCTGGTCGCCTAAAGGGGACTTAGAAGAAATGAGGGGGCAAATTCCCCCTGGAGCTCCGTGCCTGAGGGCGGGCTGTGAGCCGCGCCGCGTCCGCCAACAGCCTTCAGTGGTCGGATACAATGTATGAAAGTTCCCCGCTGGAAAGGGGACTTAGAAGAAATGAGGCAAATTTCCCCGGAGCTCCGTGCCTGAGGGCGGGCTGTGAGCCGCGCCGCGCCCGCCAACAGCCTTCAGTGGTCGGATACAATGTTTGAAAGTTCCCCGCTGGAAAGGGGACTTAGAAGAAATGAGGCAAATTTCCCCGGAGCTCCGTGCCTGAGGGCGGGCTGTGAGCCGCGCCGCGCCCGCCAACAGCCTTCAGTGGTCGGATACAATGTTTGAAAGGTCCCCGCTGGAAAGGGGACTTAGAAGAAATGAGGCAAATTTCCCCGGAGCTCCGTGCCTGAGGGCGGGCTGTGAGCCGCGCCGCGTCCGCCAACAGCCTTCAGTGGTCGGATACAATGTTTCAAAGTTCCCCGCTGGAAAGGGGACTTAGAAGAAATTTGTAAAAATTCACCCGGAGCTCCGTGCCTGAGGGCCGGCTATGAGCCGCGCCGTGCCCGCCAACAGCCTTCCACGGTCGGATACAATGTTTCAAAGTTCCCCGCTTGAAAGGGGACTTAGAAGGAATTTGTCAAATTCACCCGGAGCTCCGTGCCTGAGGGCCGGCTATGAGCCGCGCCGTGCCCGCCAACAGCCTTCCACGGTCGGATACAATGTTTGAAAGTTCCCCGCTGGAAAGGGGACTTAGAAGAAATGAGGGGGAAATTCCCCCGGAGCTCCGTGCCTGAGGGCGGGCTGTGAGCCGCGCCGCGTCCGCCAACAGCCTTCAGTGGTCGGATACAATGTTTGAAAGTTCCCCGCTGGAAAGGGGACTTAGAAGAAATGAGGCAAATTTCCCCGGAGCTCCGTGCCTGAGGGCGGGCTGTGAGCCGCGCCGCGTCCGCCAACAGCCTTCAGTGGTCGGATACAATGTTTGAAAGGTCCCCGCTGGAAAGGGGACTTAGAAGAAATGAGGCAAATTTCCCCGGAGCTCCGTGCCTGAGGGCGGGCTGTGAGCCGCGCCGCGCCCGCCAACAGCCTTCAGTGGTCGGATACAATGTTTGAAAGTTCCCCGCTGGAAAGGGGACTTAGAAGAAATTTGTAAAAATTCACCCGGAGCTCCGTGCCCGAGGGCCGGCTATGAGCCCCGCCGTGCCCGCCAACAGCCTTCCACGGTCGGATACAATGTTTCAAAGTTCCCCGCTGGAAAGGGGACTTAGAAGAAATTTGTAAAAATTCACCCGGAGCTCCGTGCCCGAGGGCCGGCTATGAGCCGCGCCGTGCCCGCCAACAGCCTTCCACGGTCGGATACAATGTTTCAAAGTTCCCCGCTGGAAAGGGGACTTAGAAGAAATTTGTGAAAATTCACCCGGAGCTCCGTGCCTGAGGGCCGGCTATGAGCCGCGCCGTGCCCGCCAACAGCCTTCCACGGTCGGATACAATGTTTCAAAGTTCCCCGCTGGAAAGGGGACTTAGAGGAAATTTGTGAAAATTCACCCGGAGCTCCGTGCCTGAGGGCCGGCTATGAGCCGCGCCGTGCCCGCCAACAGCCTTCCACGGTCGGATACAATGTTTCAAAGTTCCCCGCTGGAAAGGGGACTTAGAAGAAATTTGTAAAAATTCACCCGGAGCTCCGTGCCCGAGGGCCGGCTATGAGCCGCGCCGTGCCCGCCAACAGCCTTCCACGGTCGGATACAATGTTTCAAAGTTCCCCGCTGGAAAGGGGACTTAGAAGAAATTTGTGGAAATTCACCCGGAGCTCCGTGCCTGAGGGCCGGCTATGAGCCGCGCCGTGCCCGCCAACAGCCTTCCACGGTCGGATACAATGTTTCAAAGTTCCCCGCTGGAAAGGGGACTTAGAAGAAATTTGTGAAAATTCACCCGGAGCTCCGTGCCCGAGGGCCGGCTATGAGCCGCGCCGTGCCCGCCAACAGCCTTCCACGGTCGGATACAATGTTTCAAAGTTCCCCGCTGGAAAGGGGACTTAGAAGAAATTTGTGAAAATTCACCCGGAGCTCCGTGCCCGAGGGCCGGCTATGAGCCGCGCCGTGCCCGCCAACAGCCTTCCACGGTCGGATACAATGTTTCAAAGTTCCCCGCTGGAAAGGGGACTTAGAAGAAATTTGTGGAAATTCACCCGGAGCTCCGTGCCTGAGGGCCGGCTATGAGCCGCGCCGTGCCCGCCAACAGCCTTCCACGGTCGGATACAATGTTTCAAAGTTCCCCGCTGGAAAGGGGACTTAGAAGAAATTTGTGAAAATTCACCCGGAGCTCCGTGCCCGAGGGCCGGCTATGAGCCGCGCCGTGCCCGCCAACAGCCTTCCACGGTCGGATACAATGTTTCAAAGTTCCCCGCTGGAAAGGGGACTTAGAAGAAATTTGTGGAAATTCACCCGGAGCTCCGTGCCTGAGGGCCGGCTATGAGCCGCGCCGTGCCCGCCAACAGCCTTCCACGGTCGGATACAATGTTTCAAAGTTCCCCGCTGGAAAGGGGACTTAGAAGAAATTTGTAAAAATTCACCCGGAGCTCCGTGCCCGAGGGCCGGCTATGAGCCGCGCCGTGCCCGCCAACAGCCTTCCACGGTCGGATACAATGTTTCAAAGTTCCCCGCTGGAAAGGGGACTTAGAAGAAATTTGTGAAAATTCACCCGGAGCTCCGTGCCCGAGGGCCGGCTATGAGCCGCGCCGTGCCCGCCAACAGCCTTCCACGGTCGGATACAATGTTTCAAAGTTCCCCGCTGGAAAGGGGACTTAGAAGAAATTTGTGGAAATTCACCCGGAGCTCCGTGCCTGAGGGCCGGCTATGAGCCGCGCCGTGCCCGCCAACAGCCTTCCACGGTCGGATACAATGTTTCAAAGTTCCCCGCTGGAAAGGGGACTTAGAAGAAATTTGTGAAAATTCACCCGGAGCTCCGTGCCTGAGGGCCGGCTATGAGCCGCGCCGTGCCCGCCAACAGCCTTCCACGGTCGGATACAATGTTTCAAAGTTCCCCGCTGGAAAGGGGACTTAGAAGAAATTTGTGAAAATTCACCCGGAGCTCCGTGCCTGAGGGCCGGCTATGAGCCGCGCCGTGCCCGCCAACAGCCTTCCACGGTCGGATACAATGTTTCAAAGTTCCCCGCTGGAAAGGGGACTTAGAAGAAATTTGTGAAAATTCACCCGGAGCTCCGTGCCCGAGGGCCGGCTATGAGCCGCGCCGTGCCCGCCAACAGCCTTCCACGGTCGGATACAATGTTTCAAAGTTCCCCGCTGGAAAGGGGACTTAGAAGAAATTTGTGGAAATTCACCCGGAGCTCCGTGCCTGAGGGCCGGCTATGAGCCGCGCCGTGCCCGCCAACAGCCTTCCACGGTCGGATACAATGTTTCAAAGTTCCCCGCTGGAAAGGGGACTTAGAAGAAATTTGTGAAAATTCACCCGGAGCTCCGTGCCTGAGGGCCGGCTATGAGCCGCGCCGTGCCCGCCAACAGCCTTCCACGGTCGGATACAATGTTTCAAAGTTCCCCGCTGGAAAGGGGACTTAGAAGAAATTAGGCAACTTTCCCCGGAGCTCCATGCCTGAGTGCGGGCTGTTTGCCGCGCCGTGCCCGCCAACAGCCTTCAGTGGTCGGATACAATGTTTCAAAGTTCCCCGCTGGAAAGGGGACTTAGAAGAAATTATGAATATTTTTGTTTCTAAAAACGTGATCCCTGAAAATGTGCCCCAGGTGTTTTGGAAAACCCGGGTAAACCTGGGAAGTAGGCAAATGACCCTCTGACTAGGGGGGAAGAACGTTTGCCTACTGCAGCGCCCCTAATGCAATTCGGCGGAACTGCAACGCCCCTGGTCGCCTAAACGCTACCCCTGGTCGCCTAAAAGCTACCCCTGGTCGCCTAAAAGCTACCCCTGGTCGCCTAAACGCTACCCCTGGTCGCCTAAACGCTACCCCTGGTCGCCTAAACGCTACCCCTGGTCACCTAAACGCTACCCCTGGTCGCCTAAACGCTTCCCCTGGTCACCTAAACGCTACCCCTGGTCGCCTAAACGCTACCCCTGGTCGCCTAACTGACCCCTCGTGTGTGGGGATCAACGTTTGCCTACTAGGGCGTCCTCCGGCGGCCTCTCGGCAGTACTGCAGGCCCATTTTAGCCGAGCCCATTGAAATGAATGGGGGAATTTTATACGTTTTTGCCTTTTTTTTCCCCCCCTCGTTCTTTTTGTATTTATTCATTTATTTCAACTTTTACCGACTCAACCGCCCTCCGGCGTGCCCTCGGCGGTCCCGCAAGCCCAATTCGGTCGAGCCCATTGAAATGAATGGGGGAATTTTATACGTTTTTGCCTTTTTTTCCCCCCCCTCGTTCTTTTTGTATTTATTCATTTATTTCAACTTTTACCGACTCAACCGCCCTCCGGCGTGCCCTCGGCGGTCCCGCAAGCCCAATTCGGCCGAGCCCATTGAAATGAATGGGGGAATTTTATACGTTTTTGCCTTTTTCCCCCCCCCCCTCGTTCTTTTTGTATTTATTCATTTATTTCAACTTTTACCGACTCAACCGCCCTCCGGCGTGCCCTCGGCGGTCCCGCAAGCCCAATTCGGCCGAGCCCATTGAAATGAATGGGGGAATTTTATACGTTTTTGCCTTTTTTTCCCCCCCCTCGTCCTTTTTGTATTTATTCATTTATTTCAACTTTTACCGACTCAACCGCCCTCCGGCGTGCCCTCGGCGGTCCCGCAAGCCCAATTCGGCCGAGCCCATTGAAATGAATGGGGGAATTTTATACGTTTTTGCCTTTTTTTTCCCCCCCTCGTCCTTTTTGTATTTATTTACTTATTTCAACCTTTACCGACTTAGGGGCCGCTTTGCACCGCCTGTGCCCGGGGAAGGTGCTCCTATTCGGGCCAAGTGTGACACACGCCCGCCCTCCTCCTCCGGAGCTTCCATTAGGGTAGACTTAGGGGCCGCTTGGCACCGCCTGTGCCCGGGGAAGGTGCTCATATTCGGCTTCACTGTCAGGCAGCATGCACTCCTCCTCCGGAGCTTCCATTTGGGCAAACTTAGGGGCCGCTTGGCACCGCCCGTGCCCGGGGAAGGTGCTCCTATTCGGGCCAAGTGTGACACACGCCCGCACTCCTCCTCCGGAGCTTCCATTTGGGCAAACTTAGGGGCCGCTTGGCACCGCCTGTGCCCGGGGAAGGTGCTCATATTCGGGCCAAGTGTGACACACGCCCGCACTCCTCCTCCGGAGCTTCCATTTGGGCAAACTTAGGGGCCGCTTGGCACCGCCTGTGCCCGGGGAAGGTGCTCATATTCGGGCCAAGTGTGACACACGCCCGCACTCCTCCTCCGGAGCTTCAATAAGGGCAAACTTAGGGGCCGCTTGGCACCGCCTGTGCCCGGGGAAGGTGCTCATAGTCGGCTTCACTGTCAGGCAGCATGCACTCCTCCTCCGGAGCTTCCATTTGGGCAAACTTAGGGGCCGCTTGGCACCGCCTGTGCCCGGGGAAGGTGCTCCTATTCGGCTTCACTGTCAGGCAGCATGCACTCCTCCTCCGGAGCTTCCATAAGGGCAAACTTAGGGGCCGCTTGGCACCGCCTGTGCCCGGGGAAGGTGCTCCTATTCGGCTTCACTGTCAGGCAGCATGCACTCCTCCTCCGGAGCTTCCATAAGGGCAAACTTAGGGGCCGCTTGGCACCGCCTGTGCCCGGGGAAGGTGCTCCTATTCGGGCCAAGTGTGACACACGCCCGCACTCCTCCTCCGGAGCTTCCATGAGGGTAGACTTAGGGGCCGCTTGGCACCGCCTGTGCCCGGGGAAGGTGCTCCTATTCGGCTTCACTGTCATGCAGCATGCACTCCTCCTCCGGAGCTTCCATTTGGGCAAACTTAGGGGCCGCTTGGCACCGCCTGTGCCCGGGGAAGGTGCTCATATTCGGCTTCACTGTCAGGCAGCATGCACTCCTCCTCCGGAGCTTCCATTTGGGACAACTTAGGGGCCGCTTGGCACCGTCTGTGCCCGGGGAAGGTGCTCCTATTCGGGCTAAGTGTGACACACGCCCGCCCTCCTCCTCCGGAGCTTCCATGAGGGTAGACTTAGGGGCCACTTGGCACCGCCTGTGCCCGGGGAAGGTGCTCATATTCGGCTTCACTGTCCGGAGCTTCCATAAGGGCAAACTTAGGGGCCGCTTGGCACCGTCTGTGCCCGGGGAAGGTGCTCCTATTCGGCTTCACTGTCACACAGCATGCACTCCTCCTCCGGAGCTTCCATAAGGGCAAACTTAGGGGCCGCTTGGCACCGTCTGTGCCCGGGGAAGGTGCTCCTATTCGGCTTCACTGTCACACAGCATGCACTCCTCCTCCGGAGCTTCCATAAGGGCAAACTTAGGGGCCGCTTGGCACCGCCTGTGCCCGGGGAAGGTGCTCATATTCGGGCCAAGTGTGACACACGCCCGCACTCCTCCTCCGGAGCTTCCATAAGGGCAAACTTAGGGGCCGCTTGGCACCGCCTGTGCCCGGGGAAGGTGCTCATAGTCGGCTTCACTGTCAGGCAGCATGCACTCCTCCTCCGGAGCTTCCATTTGGGCAAACTTAGGGGCCGCTTGGCACCGTCTGTGCCCGGGGAAGGTGCTCCTATTCGGCTTCACTGTCACACAGCATGCACTCCTCCTCCGGAGCTTCCATAAGGGCAAACTTAGGGGCCGCTTGGCACCGTCTGTGCCCGGGGAAGGTGCTCCTATTCGGGCCAAGTGTGACACACGCCCGCCCTCCTCCTCCGGAGATTCCATGAGGGTAGACTTAGGGGCCGCTTGGCACCGCCTGTGCCCGGGGAAGGTGCTCATATTCGGCTTCACTGTCAGGCAGCATGCACTCCTCCTCCGGAGCTTCCATAAGGGCAAACTTAGGGGCCGCTTGGCACCGTCTGTGCCCGGGGAAGGTGCTCCTATTCGGGCCAAGTGTGACACACGCCCGCACTCCTCCTCCGGAGCTTCCATTTGGGCAAACTTAGGGGCCGCTTGGCACCGCCTGTGCCCGGGGAAGGTGCTCATATTCGGCTTCACTGTCAGGCAGCATGCACTCCTCCTCCGGAGCTTCCATTTGGGCAAACTTAGGGGCCGCTTGGCACCGCCTGTGCCCGGGGAAGGTGCTCATATTCGGCTTCACTGTCAGGCAGCATGCACTCCTCCTCCGGAGCTTCCATAAGGGCAAACTTAGGGGCCGCTTGGCACCGTCTGTGCCCGGGGAAGGTGCTCCTATTCGGGCCAAGTGTGACACACGCCCGCACTCCTCCTCCGGAGCTTCCATTTGGGCAAACTTAGGGGCCGCTTGGCACCGCCTGTGCCCGGGGAAGGTGCTCATATTCGGCTTCACTGTCAGGCAGCATGCACTCCTCCTCCGGAGCTTCCATTTGGGCAAACTTAGGGGCCGCTTGGCACCGCCTGTGCCCGGGGAAGGTGCTCATATTCGGCTTCACTGTCAGGCAGCATGCACTCCTCCTCCGGAGCTTCCATAAGGGCAAACTTAGGGGCCGCTTGGCACCGTCTGTGCCCGGGGAAGGTGCTCCTATTCGGGCCAAGTGTGACACACGCCCGCACTCCTCCTCCGGAGCTTCCATTTGGGCAAACTTAGGGGCCGCTTGGCACCGCCTGTGCCCGGGGAAGGTGCTCATATTCGGCTTCACTGTCAGGCAGCATGCACTCCTCCTCCGGAGCTTCCATTTGGGCAAACTTAGGGGCCGCTTGGCACCGCCTGTGCCCGGGGAAGGTGCTCCTATTCGGGCCATGTGTGACACACGCCCGCACTCCTCCTCCGGAGCTTCCATTTGGGCAAACTTAGGGGCCGCTTGGCACCGCCTGTGCCCGGGGAAGGTGCTCATATTCGGCTTCACTGTCAGGCAGCATGCACTCCTCCTCCGGAGCTTCCATAAGGGCAAACTTAGGGGCCGCTTGGCACCGTCTGTGCCCGGGGAAGGTGCTCCTATTCGGGCCAAGTGTGACACACGCCCGCACTCCTCCTCCGGAGCTTCCATGAGGGTAGACTTAGGGGCCGCTTGGCACCGCCTGTGCCCGGGGAAGGTGCTCATATTCGGCTTCACTGTCAGGCAGCATGCACTCCTCCTCCGGAGCTTCCATAAGGGCAAACTTAGGGGCCGCTTGGCACCGTCTGTGCCCGGGGAAGGTGCTCCTATTCGGGCCAAGTGTGACACACGCCCGCCCTCCTCCTCCGGAGCTTCCATTAGGGTAGACTTAGGGGCCGCTTGGCACCGCCTGTGCCCGGGGAAGGTGCTCATATTCGGCTTCACTGTCAGGCAGCATGCACTCCTCCTCCGGAGCTTCCATTTGGGCAAACTTAGGGGCCGCTTGGCACCGCCCGTGCCCGGGGAAGGTGCTCCTATTCGGGCCAAGTGTGACACACGCCCGCACTCCTCCTCCGGAGCTTCCATTTGGGCAAACTTAGGGGCCGCTTGGCACCGCCTGTGCCCGGGGAAGGTGCTCATATTCGGCTTCACTGTCACACAGCATGCACTCCTCCTCCGGAGCTTCCATAAGGGCAAACTTAGGGGCCGCTTGGCACCGCCTGTGCCCGGGGAAGGTGCTCATATTCGGCTTCACTGTCACACAGCGTGCACTCCTCCTCCGGAGCTTCCATAAGGGCAAACTTAGGGGCCGCTTGGCACCGTCTGTGCCCGGGGAAGGTGCTCCTATTCGGGCTAAGTGTGACACACGCCCGCCCTCCTCCTCCGGAGCTTCCATGAGGGTAGACTTAGGGGCCACTTGGCACCGCCTGTGCCCGGGGAAGGTGCTCATATTCGGCTTCACTGTCCGGAGCTTCCATAAGGGCAAACTTAGGGGCCGCTTGGCACCGTCTGTGCCCGGGGAAGGTGCTCCTATTCGGCTTCACTGTCACACAGCATGCACTCCTCCTCCGGAGCTTCCATAAGGGCAAACTTAGGGGCCGCTTGGCACCGTCTGTGCCCGGGGAAGGTGCTCCTATTCGGCTTCACTGTCACACAGCATGCACTCCTCCTCCGGAGCTTCCATAAGGGCAAACTTAGGGGCCGCTTGGCACCGTATGTGCCCGGGGAAGGTGCTCCTATTCGGCTTCACTGTCATGCAGCATGCACTCCTCCACCGGAGCTTCCATTTGGGCAAACTTAGGGGCCGCTTGGCACCGCCTGTGCCCGGGGAAGGTGCTCCTATTCGG
>NC_142406.1:240000-252500 GCF_059441095.1 Idiotropiscis lumnitzeri
TCGGCTCGGGCGTTATCTAGAGTCACCAAAGGGGGGGCCGGGCCGGCGGCACCGCGGAGACCGACAGCCCGCCGGCTGTGAAAGCCGGCGGGCCCGCTGCACCGCGGCAAACCGAACCCGCGTGGGTTTTGGGTCTGATAAATGCGCGCGTCCCCGCGGAGACGGGTCGGCGCTCGTTTGCATGTATTAGCTCTAGAATTGCCACAGTTATCCAAGTAACGGTGGAGCGATCAAAGGAACCATAACTGATTTAATGAGCCATTCGCAGTTTCACTGTATCGGAACCGTGTGTACTTAGACTTGCATGGCTTAATCTTTGAGACAAGCATATGCTACTGGCAGGATCAACCAGGTAGCCCTCGCGTCCGGCGGTCTGTGTTTCTTGCATTGGAACCGGAGCTGAGCGGGGAGCCGGGCGCGGGGACCGGGCGGCGCCCGCGGGAGACGGCCTCCCGCGGGGTTACCCCCGGCGGCACCCCAGCCTCCCTCGTTGTTTTTTCTCTCTCATTTTTTTCGGACGTGGGCTACCGAAATTTCCGTTACCGATTCAGCCCCCGTGCGCGGTGAGGAAGTCGGCTGGGCCTCGGTATGTACTCGGTCCGTAGAGGCCGCGTTACCGCGTGGCGGTCAGTCGCGGGAGGGAGCCGGAGCCGCCCGCACGCCCGCGACCGCAACACGCACTCGGAGGCGGCGTCTTCTGACAGACGCCGGTAGGGTTTGAGAAACATGCTTTTTCGGAAAGGACCGCTCGGCTGATGCGGGCCTGGGCTCCCGCGCCCCTCTCGTGGCGGGGCGGCGCGGGGTACCCGCGAGCGCGGCGGAACTCCCGTGTAGGACATCTCTGGGCCCGTGTGGCCAACGGGCACGCGACAGGGTCGTCTCGGTCTCGCGACGAAAGCGGTTTCGCGCTGGTTGGTGCGCTAGAGGTCGATCCGCAGGCCGAAGGAACCGTCCACCCGAACACCCCGGCGCGAGGCCGGGGCCGGCAGGGGCCCTCCGATGGCGGGTCATGCTTGCCAATCGGTCAGTGGTTGGTGTGGTGCAGTATATGTCAGGGTGTGGGTGCGAGATGGGCCGGGAGGACCGCTCCTCCAGCGTCGGACCCGAGTCATAGGAAGTGCCGTTTTGTCACAACCCCAGGGGTGGGGGGGTAACGGTAGGGAAGTGCCGGCCAACGCGCAGAGGTCGACCCGCAGGCCGAAGGAACCGTCCACCCGAACACCCCGGCGCGAGGCCGGGGCCGGCAGGGGCCCTCCGATGGCGGGTCATGATTGCCAATCGGTCAGTGGTTATGTGTGCTGCGGTGATGCGGTGCCGGCCAACGCTCAGAGGTCGACCCGCAGGCCGAAGGAACCGTCCACCCGAACACCCCGGCGCGAGGCCGGGGCCGGCAGGGGCCCTCCGATGGCGGGTCATGATTGCCAATCGGTCAGTGGTTGTGTGTGCTGCGGTGCCGGCCAACGCTCAGAGGTCGACCCGCAGGCCGAAGGAACCGTCCACCCGAACACCCCGGCGCGAGGCCGGGGCCGGCAGGGGCCCTCCGATGGCGGGTCATGATTGCCAATCGGTCAGTGGTTATGTGTGCTGCGGTGCTGCGGTGCCGGCCAACGCTCAGAGGTCGACCCGCAGGCCGAAGGAACCGTCCACCCGAACACCCCGGCGCGAGGCCGGGGCCGGCAGGGGCCCTCCGATGGCGGGTCATGATTGCCAATCGGTCAGTGGTTGTGTGTGTTGCGGTGGGGCCGGGAGGACCGCTCCTCCTGCGTCGGACCCGGGTCATGGGAAGTGCCGTGTGGCGGTGGTGGGGCCGGGAGGACCGCTCCTCCTGCGTCGGACCCGAGTCATGGGAAGTGCCGTGTGGCGGGGCCGGGAGGACCGCTCCTCCTGCGTCGGACCCGAGTCATAGGAAGTGCCGTGTGGCGGGGCCGGGAGGACCGCTCCTCCTGCGTCGGACCCGAGTCATAGGAAGTGCCGTGTGGCGGGGCCGGGAGGACCGCTCCTCCTGCGTCGGACCCGAGTCATAGGAAGTGCCGTGTGGTGGGGCCGGGAGGACCGCTCCTCCTGCGTCGGACCCGAGTCATAGGAAGTGCCGTGTTGCGCTGGTGGGGCCGTGCCCGCCAACAGCCTTCAGTGGTCGGATACCACGTTTGCAAGCTCCCCGCTGGAATGGGGACTTAGAAGAAATGAGGGGAAAATTCCCCCGGAGCTCCGTGCCTGAGGGCGGGCTGTGAGCCGCGCCGCGTCCGCCAACAGCCTTCCATGGTCGGACACCATTGTTCGCAAGTTGCCCGCTGGAATGGGCACATAGAAGAAATTTCGAGGATAACATCCACCAGAGCGCCAGGGCGGCCGTTATTGCAGTATGCGTCCGCCTGGCAGCTCTCTTCCGCGGGAACCATTGGGCAATTTCTTTCACGGAGGTGGACATAGAAGAATTTTTGTTTCTAAAAACGTGGTTCCTAAAAATGTGCCCCAGGTGTTTTGGAAAACCCGGGTAAACCTGGGAAGTAGGCAAATGACCCTCTGACTAGGGGTAAAAACGTTTGCCTACTGCAGCGCCCCTAATGCAATTCGGCGGAACTGCAACGCCCCTGGTCGCCTAAACGCTACCCCTGGTCGCCTAAACCTCACCCCTGGTCGCCTAAACCTCACCCCTGGTCGCCTAAAAGTCACCCCTGGTCGCCTAAATTGTCAACCCCTGGTCACCTAAATTGTCAACCCCTGGTCGCCTAAAGGGGACTTAGAAGAAATGAGGGGGCAAATTCCCCCTGGAGCTCCGTGCCTGAGGGCGGGCTGTGAGCCGCGCCGCGTCCGCCAACAGCCTTCAGTGGTCGGATACAATGTATGAAAGTTCCCCGCTGGAAAGGGGACTTAGAAGAAATGAGGCAAATTTCCCCGGAGCTCCGTGCCTGAGGGCGGGCTGTGAGCCGCGCCGCGCCCGCCAACAGCCTTCAGTGGTCGGATACAATGTTTGAAAGTTCCCCGCTGGAAAGGGGACTTAGAAGAAATGAGGCAAATTTCCCCGGAGCTCCGTGCCTGAGGGCGGGCTGTGAGCCGCGCCGCGCCCGCCAACAGCCTTCAGTGGTCGGATACAATGTTTGAAAGGTCCCCGCTGGAAAGGGGACTTAGAAGAAATGAGGCAAATTTCCCCGGAGCTCCGTGCCTGAGGGCGGGCTGTGAGCCGCGCCGCGTCCGCCAACAGCCTTCAGTGGTCGGATACAATGTTTCAAAGTTCCCCGCTGGAAAGGGGACTTAGAAGAAATTTGTAAAAATTCACCCGGAGCTCCGTGCCTGAGGGCCGGCTATGAGCCGCGCCGTGCCCGCCAACAGCCTTCCACGGTCGGATACAATGTTTCAAAGTTCCCCGCTTGAAAGGGGACTTAGAAGGAATTTGTCAAATTCACCCGGAGCTCCGTGCCTGAGGGCCGGCTATGAGCCGCGCCGTGCCCGCCAACAGCCTTCCACGGTCGGATACAATGTTTGAAAGTTCCCCGCTGGAAAGGGGACTTAGAAGAAATGAGGGGGAAATTCCCCCGGAGCTCCGTGCCTGAGGGCGGGCTGTGAGCCGCGCCGCGTCCGCCAACAGCCTTCAGTGGTCGGATACAATGTTTGAAAGTTCCCCGCTGGAAAGGGGACTTAGAAGAAATGAGGCAAATTTCCCCGGAGCTCCGTGCCTGAGGGCGGGCTGTGAGCCGCGCCGCGTCCGCCAACAGCCTTCAGTGGTCGGATACAATGTTTGAAAGGTCCCCGCTGGAAAGGGGACTTAGAAGAAATGAGGCAAATTTCCCCGGAGCTCCGTGCCTGAGGGCGGGCTGTGAGCCGCGCCGCGCCCGCCAACAGCCTTCAGTGGTCGGATACAATGTTTGAAAGTTCCCCGCTGGAAAGGGGACTTAGAAGAAATTTGTAAAAATTCACCCGGAGCTCCGTGCCCGAGGGCCGGCTATGAGCCCCGCCGTGCCCGCCAACAGCCTTCCACGGTCGGATACAATGTTTCAAAGTTCCCCGCTGGAAAGGGGACTTAGAAGAAATTTGTAAAAATTCACCCGGAGCTCCGTGCCCGAGGGCCGGCTATGAGCCGCGCCGTGCCCGCCAACAGCCTTCCACGGTCGGATACAATGTTTCAAAGTTCCCCGCTGGAAAGGGGACTTAGAAGAAATTTGTGAAAATTCACCCGGAGCTCCGTGCCTGAGGGCCGGCTATGAGCCGCGCCGTGCCCGCCAACAGCCTTCCACGGTCGGATACAATGTTTCAAAGTTCCCCGCTGGAAAGGGGACTTAGAGGAAATTTGTGAAAATTCACCCGGAGCTCCGTGCCTGAGGGCCGGCTATGAGCCGCGCCGTGCCCGCCAACAGCCTTCCACGGTCGGATACAATGTTTCAAAGTTCCCCGCTGGAAAGGGGACTTAGAAGAAATTTGTAAAAATTCACCCGGAGCTCCGTGCCCGAGGGCCGGCTATGAGCCGCGCCGTGCCCGCCAACAGCCTTCCACGGTCGGATACAATGTTTCAAAGTTCCCCGCTGGAAAGGGGACTTAGAAGAAATTTGTGGAAATTCACCCGGAGCTCCGTGCCTGAGGGCCGGCTATGAGCCGCGCCGTGCCCGCCAACAGCCTTCCACGGTCGGATACAATGTTTCAAAGTTCCCCGCTGGAAAGGGGACTTAGAAGAAATTTGTGAAAATTCACCCGGAGCTCCGTGCCCGAGGGCCGGCTATGAGCCGCGCCGTGCCCGCCAACAGCCTTCCACGGTCGGATACAATGTTTCAAAGTTCCCCGCTGGAAAGGGGACTTAGAAGAAATTTGTGAAAATTCACCCGGAGCTCCGTGCCCGAGGGCCGGCTATGAGCCGCGCCGTGCCCGCCAACAGCCTTCCACGGTCGGATACAATGTTTCAAAGTTCCCCGCTGGAAAGGGGACTTAGAAGAAATTTGTGGAAATTCACCCGGAGCTCCGTGCCTGAGGGCCGGCTATGAGCCGCGCCGTGCCCGCCAACAGCCTTCCACGGTCGGATACAATGTTTCAAAGTTCCCCGCTGGAAAGGGGACTTAGAAGAAATTTGTGAAAATTCACCCGGAGCTCCGTGCCCGAGGGCCGGCTATGAGCCGCGCCGTGCCCGCCAACAGCCTTCCACGGTCGGATACAATGTTTCAAAGTTCCCCGCTGGAAAGGGGACTTAGAAGAAATTTGTGGAAATTCACCCGGAGCTCCGTGCCTGAGGGCCGGCTATGAGCCGCGCCGTGCCCGCCAACAGCCTTCCACGGTCGGATACAATGTTTCAAAGTTCCCCGCTGGAAAGGGGACTTAGAAGAAATTTGTAAAAATTCACCCGGAGCTCCGTGCCCGAGGGCCGGCTATGAGCCGCGCCGTGCCCGCCAACAGCCTTCCACGGTCGGATACAATGTTTCAAAGTTCCCCGCTGGAAAGGGGACTTAGAAGAAATTTGTGAAAATTCACCCGGAGCTCCGTGCCCGAGGGCCGGCTATGAGCCGCGCCGTGCCCGCCAACAGCCTTCCACGGTCGGATACAATGTTTCAAAGTTCCCCGCTGGAAAGGGGACTTAGAAGAAATTTGTGGAAATTCACCCGGAGCTCCGTGCCTGAGGGCCGGCTATGAGCCGCGCCGTGCCCGCCAACAGCCTTCCACGGTCGGATACAATGTTTCAAAGTTCCCCGCTGGAAAGGGGACTTAGAAGAAATTTGTGAAAATTCACCCGGAGCTCCGTGCCTGAGGGCCGGCTATGAGCCGCGCCGTGCCCGCCAACAGCCTTCCACGGTCGGATACAATGTTTCAAAGTTCCCCGCTGGAAAGGGGACTTAGAAGAAATTTGTGAAAATTCACCCGGAGCTCCGTGCCTGAGGGCCGGCTATGAGCCGCGCCGTGCCCGCCAACAGCCTTCCACGGTCGGATACAATGTTTCAAAGTTCCCCGCTGGAAAGGGGACTTAGAAGAAATTTGTGAAAATTCACCCGGAGCTCCGTGCCCGAGGGCCGGCTATGAGCCGCGCCGTGCCCGCCAACAGCCTTCCACGGTCGGATACAATGTTTCAAAGTTCCCCGCTGGAAAGGGGACTTAGAAGAAATTTGTGGAAATTCACCCGGAGCTCCGTGCCTGAGGGCCGGCTATGAGCCGCGCCGTGCCCGCCAACAGCCTTCCACGGTCGGATACAATGTTTCAAAGTTCCCCGCTGGAAAGGGGACTTAGAAGAAATTTGTGAAAATTCACCCGGAGCTCCGTGCCTGAGGGCCGGCTATGAGCCGCGCCGTGCCCGCCAACAGCCTTCCACGGTCGGATACAATGTTTCAAAGTTCCCCGCTGGAAAGGGGACTTAGAAGAAATTAGGCAACTTTCCCCGGAGCTCCATGCCTGAGTGCGGGCTGTTTGCCGCGCCGTGCCCGCCAACAGCCTTCAGTGGTCGGATACAATGTTTCAAAGTTCCCCGCTGGAAAGGGGACTTAGAAGAAATTATGAATATTTTTGTTTCTAAAAACGTGATCCCTGAAAATGTGCCCCAGGTGTTTTGGAAAACCCGGGTAAACCTGGGAAGTAGGCAAATGACCCTCTGACTAGGGGGGAAGAACGTTTGCCTACTGCAGCGCCCCTAATGCAATTCGGCGGAACTGCAACGCCCCTGGTCGCCTAAACGCTACCCCTGGTCGCCTAAAAGCTACCCCTGGTCGCCTAAAAGCTACCCCTGGTCGCCTAAACGCTACCCCTGGTCGCCTAAACGCTACCCCTGGTCGCCTAAACGCTACCCCTGGTCACCTAAACGCTACCCCTGGTCGCCTAAACGCTTCCCCTGGTCACCTAAACGCTACCCCTGGTCGCCTAAACGCTACCCCTGGTCGCCTAACTGACCCCTCGTGTGTGGGGATCAACGTTTGCCTACTAGGGCGTCCTCCGGCGGCCTCTCGGCAGTACTGCAGGCCCATTTTAGCCGAGCCCATTGAAATGAATGGGGGAATTTTATACGTTTTTGCCTTTTTTTTCCCCCCCTCGTTCTTTTTGTATTTATTCATTTATTTCAACTTTTACCGACTCAACCGCCCTCCGGCGTGCCCTCGGCGGTCCCGCAAGCCCAATTCGGTCGAGCCCATTGAAATGAATGGGGGAATTTTATACGTTTTTGCCTTTTTTTCCCCCCCCTCGTTCTTTTTGTATTTATTCATTTATTTCAACTTTTACCGACTCAACCGCCCTCCGGCGTGCCCTCGGCGGTCCCGCAAGCCCAATTCGGCCGAGCCCATTGAAATGAATGGGGGAATTTTATACGTTTTTGCCTTTTTCCCCCCCCCCCTCGTTCTTTTTGTATTTATTCATTTATTTCAACTTTTACCGACTCAACCGCCCTCCGGCGTGCCCTCGGCGGTCCCGCAAGCCCAATTCGGCCGAGCCCATTGAAATGAATGGGGGAATTTTATACGTTTTTGCCTTTTTTTCCCCCCCCTCGTCCTTTTTGTATTTATTCATTTATTTCAACTTTTACCGACTCAACCGCCCTCCGGCGTGCCCTCGGCGGTCCCGCAAGCCCAATTCGGCCGAGCCCATTGAAATGAATGGGGGAATTTTATACGTTTTTGCCTTTTTTTTCCCCCCCTCGTCCTTTTTGTATTTATTTACTTATTTCAACCTTTACCGACTTAGGGGCCGCTTTGCACCGCCTGTGCCCGGGGAAGGTGCTCCTATTCGGGCCAAGTGTGACACACGCCCGCCCTCCTCCTCCGGAGCTTCCATTAGGGTAGACTTAGGGGCCGCTTGGCACCGCCTGTGCCCGGGGAAGGTGCTCATATTCGGCTTCACTGTCAGGCAGCATGCACTCCTCCTCCGGAGCTTCCATTTGGGCAAACTTAGGGGCCGCTTGGCACCGCCCGTGCCCGGGGAAGGTGCTCCTATTCGGGCCAAGTGTGACACACGCCCGCACTCCTCCTCCGGAGCTTCCATTTGGGCAAACTTAGGGGCCGCTTGGCACCGCCTGTGCCCGGGGAAGGTGCTCATATTCGGGCCAAGTGTGACACACGCCCGCACTCCTCCTCCGGAGCTTCCATTTGGGCAAACTTAGGGGCCGCTTGGCACCGCCTGTGCCCGGGGAAGGTGCTCATATTCGGGCCAAGTGTGACACACGCCCGCACTCCTCCTCCGGAGCTTCAATAAGGGCAAACTTAGGGGCCGCTTGGCACCGCCTGTGCCCGGGGAAGGTGCTCATAGTCGGCTTCACTGTCAGGCAGCATGCACTCCTCCTCCGGAGCTTCCATTTGGGCAAACTTAGGGGCCGCTTGGCACCGCCTGTGCCCGGGGAAGGTGCTCCTATTCGGCTTCACTGTCAGGCAGCATGCACTCCTCCTCCGGAGCTTCCATAAGGGCAAACTTAGGGGCCGCTTGGCACCGCCTGTGCCCGGGGAAGGTGCTCCTATTCGGCTTCACTGTCAGGCAGCATG
This sequence comes from Idiotropiscis lumnitzeri, assembly GCF_059441095.1. Taxonomy (NCBI): domain Eukaryota; kingdom Metazoa; phylum Chordata; class Actinopteri; order Syngnathiformes; family Syngnathidae; genus Idiotropiscis; species Idiotropiscis lumnitzeri. The sequence goes on from NC_142406.1 coordinate 248,430, forward strand.
CACTCCTCCTCCGGAGCTTCCATAAGGGCAAACTTAGGGGCCGCTTGGCACCGCCTGTGCCCGGGGAAGGTGCTCCTATTCGGGCCAAGTGTGACACACGCCCGCACTCCTCCTCCGGAGCTTCCATGAGGGTAGACTTAGGGGCCGCTTGGCACCGCCTGTGCCCGGGGAAGGTGCTCCTATTCGGCTTCACTGTCATGCAGCATGCACTCCTCCTCCGGAGCTTCCATTTGGGCAAACTTAGGGGCCGCTTGGCACCGCCTGTGCCCGGGGAAGGTGCTCATATTCGGCTTCACTGTCAGGCAGCATGCACTCCTCCTCCGGAGCTTCCATTTGGGACAACTTAGGGGCCGCTTGGCACCGTCTGTGCCCGGGGAAGGTGCTCCTATTCGGGCTAAGTGTGACACACGCCCGCCCTCCTCCTCCGGAGCTTCCATGAGGGTAGACTTAGGGGCCACTTGGCACCGCCTGTGCCCGGGGAAGGTGCTCATATTCGGCTTCACTGTCCGGAGCTTCCATAAGGGCAAACTTAGGGGCCGCTTGGCACCGTCTGTGCCCGGGGAAGGTGCTCCTATTCGGCTTCACTGTCACACAGCATGCACTCCTCCTCCGGAGCTTCCATAAGGGCAAACTTAGGGGCCGCTTGGCACCGTCTGTGCCCGGGGAAGGTGCTCCTATTCGGCTTCACTGTCACACAGCATGCACTCCTCCTCCGGAGCTTCCATAAGGGCAAACTTAGGGGCCGCTTGGCACCGCCTGTGCCCGGGGAAGGTGCTCATATTCGGGCCAAGTGTGACACACGCCCGCACTCCTCCTCCGGAGCTTCCATAAGGGCAAACTTAGGGGCCGCTTGGCACCGCCTGTGCCCGGGGAAGGTGCTCATAGTCGGCTTCACTGTCAGGCAGCATGCACTCCTCCTCCGGAGCTTCCATTTGGGCAAACTTAGGGGCCGCTTGGCACCGTCTGTGCCCGGGGAAGGTGCTCCTATTCGGCTTCACTGTCACACAGCATGCACTCCTCCTCCGGAGCTTCCATAAGGGCAAACTTAGGGGCCGCTTGGCACCGTCTGTGCCCGGGGAAGGTGCTCCTATTCGGGCCAAGTGTGACACACGCCCGCCCTCCTCCTCCGGAGATTCCATGAGGGTAGACTTAGGGGCCGCTTGGCACCGCCTGTGCCCGGGGAAGGTGCTCATATTCGGCTTCACTGTCAGGCAGCATGCACTCCTCCTCCGGAGCTTCCATAAGGGCAAACTTAGGGGCCGCTTGGCACCGTCTGTGCCCGGGGAAGGTGCTCCTATTCGGGCCAAGTGTGACACACGCCCGCACTCCTCCTCCGGAGCTTCCATTTGGGCAAACTTAGGGGCCGCTTGGCACCGCCTGTGCCCGGGGAAGGTGCTCATATTCGGCTTCACTGTCAGGCAGCATGCACTCCTCCTCCGGAGCTTCCATTTGGGCAAACTTAGGGGCCGCTTGGCACCGCCTGTGCCCGGGGAAGGTGCTCATATTCGGCTTCACTGTCAGGCAGCATGCACTCCTCCTCCGGAGCTTCCATAAGGGCAAACTTAGGGGCCGCTTGGCACCGTCTGTGCCCGGGGAAGGTGCTCCTATTCGGGCCAAGTGTGACACACGCCCGCACTCCTCCTCCGGAGCTTCCATTTGGGCAAACTTAGGGGCCGCTTGGCACCGCCTGTGCCCGGGGAAGGTGCTCATATTCGGCTTCACTGTCAGGCAGCATGCACTCCTCCTCCGGAGCTTCCATTTGGGCAAACTTAGGGGCCGCTTGGCACCGCCTGTGCCCGGGGAAGGTGCTCATATTCGGCTTCACTGTCAGGCAGCATGCACTCCTCCTCCGGAGCTTCCATAAGGGCAAACTTAGGGGCCGCTTGGCACCGTCTGTGCCCGGGGAAGGTGCTCCTATTCGGGCCAAGTGTGACACACGCCCGCACTCCTCCTCCGGAGCTTCCATTTGGGCAAACTTAGGGGCCGCTTGGCACCGCCTGTGCCCGGGGAAGGTGCTCATATTCGGCTTCACTGTCAGGCAGCATGCACTCCTCCTCCGGAGCTTCCATTTGGGCAAACTTAGGGGCCGCTTGGCACCGCCTGTGCCCGGGGAAGGTGCTCCTATTCGGGCCATGTGTGACACACGCCCGCACTCCTCCTCCGGAGCTTCCATTTGGGCAAACTTAGGGGCCGCTTGGCACCGCCTGTGCCCGGGGAAGGTGCTCATATTCGGCTTCACTGTCAGGCAGCATGCACTCCTCCTCCGGAGCTTCCATAAGGGCAAACTTAGGGGCCGCTTGGCACCGTCTGTGCCCGGGGAAGGTGCTCCTATTCGGGCCAAGTGTGACACACGCCCGCACTCCTCCTCCGGAGCTTCCATGAGGGTAGACTTAGGGGCCGCTTGGCACCGCCTGTGCCCGGGGAAGGTGCTCATATTCGGCTTCACTGTCAGGCAGCATGCACTCCTCCTCCGGAGCTTCCATAAGGGCAAACTTAGGGGCCGCTTGGCACCGTCTGTGCCCGGGGAAGGTGCTCCTATTCGGGCCAAGTGTGACACACGCCCGCCCTCCTCCTCCGGAGCTTCCATTAGGGTAGACTTAGGGGCCGCTTGGCACCGCCTGTGCCCGGGGAAGGTGCTCATATTCGGCTTCACTGTCAGGCAGCATGCACTCCTCCTCCGGAGCTTCCATTTGGGCAAACTTAGGGGCCGCTTGGCACCGCCCGTGCCCGGGGAAGGTGCTCCTATTCGGGCCAAGTGTGACACACGCCCGCACTCCTCCTCCGGAGCTTCCATTTGGGCAAACTTAGGGGCCGCTTGGCACCGCCTGTGCCCGGGGAAGGTGCTCATATTCGGCTTCACTGTCACACAGCATGCACTCCTCCTCCGGAGCTTCCATAAGGGCAAACTTAGGGGCCGCTTGGCACCGCCTGTGCCCGGGGAAGGTGCTCATATTCGGCTTCACTGTCACACAGCGTGCACTCCTCCTCCGGAGCTTCCATAAGGGCAAACTTAGGGGCCGCTTGGCACCGTCTGTGCCCGGGGAAGGTGCTCCTATTCGGGCTAAGTGTGACACACGCCCGCCCTCCTCCTCCGGAGCTTCCATGAGGGTAGACTTAGGGGCCACTTGGCACCGCCTGTGCCCGGGGAAGGTGCTCATATTCGGCTTCACTGTCCGGAGCTTCCATAAGGGCAAACTTAGGGGCCGCTTGGCACCGTCTGTGCCCGGGGAAGGTGCTCCTATTCGGCTTCACTGTCACACAGCATGCACTCCTCCTCCGGAGCTTCCATAAGGGCAAACTTAGGGGCCGCTTGGCACCGTCTGTGCCCGGGGAAGGTGCTCCTATTCGGCTTCACTGTCACACAGCATGCACTCCTCCTCCGGAGCTTCCATAAGGGCAAACTTAGGGGCCGCTTGGCACCGTATGTGCCCGGGGAAGGTGCTCCTATTCGGCTTCACTGTCATGCAGCATGCACTCCTCCACCGGAGCTTCCATTTGGGCAAACTTAGGGGCCGCTTGGCACCGCCTGTGCCCGGGGAAGGTGCTCCTATTCGGGCCAAGTGTGACACACGCCCGCACTCCTCCTCCGGAGCTTCCATTTGGGCAAACTTAGGGGACGCTTGGCACCGCCCGTGCCCGGGGAAGGTGCTCATATTCGGGCTAAGTGTGACAGACGCCGGCCTATTACCCCCGGAGCGATGGAGCTGGGGGCGCTCGCTCCCCGCCCGTGCCCGGGGAAGGTGCTCCTCTCCGGCCTAAGTGTGGCAGACGCCGGCCTATTACCCCCGGAGCGATGGAGCTGGGGGCGCTCGCTCCCCGCCCGTGCCCGGGGAAGGTGCTCCTCTGCGGCCTAAGTGTGGCAGACGCCGGCCTATTACCCCCGGAGCGATGGAGCTGGGGGGCGCTCGCTCCCCGCCCGTGCCCGGGGAAGGTGCTCCTCTCCGGGCTAAGTGTGGCAGACGCCGGCCTATTACCCCCGGAGCGATGGAGCTGGGGGTGGGCGCTCGCTCCCTGCCTGTGCCCGGGGAAGGTGCTCCTCTCCAGCCCCAGGTCGCCTAACCCCCTTACCCC
>NC_142406.1:257500-260000 GCF_059441095.1 Idiotropiscis lumnitzeri
AACACCTAGTAGCCGCAACACCGTTGTGTTCCTCATGGGCCATTTACCGCGTGCTCCTATAGGGAAGCCAAACACTTTCACTTCTCTGGCATTTAAAGACTGAGCCAGCATCTCTTTAACATCCTCATATTTCAAGACTTTCTCCGCAGCCGCCTCTTCCAGTGCTGCATGGCCAGTTTCATAGCGAATGGTGACATCAATCACCAGGATTCGTCCATCTTTTTGGCAGACCATGTCCGGCACCTTCACCTGTCCGCTCTTGGTGCAGACACGTCTCTCTCTTTCCACCGTCCATCCAAGCTTCATTGCTTCGGCGGCCAACAAGTTGCAAACCATGTCATGCCTGTTAATTCGTAGCTTTTTCAGTATCGGGCATTGTCCCAATATGTGGGCGCATGTCTCTTTAGCAACTCCACAACCTCGACATTGCTTGTCCTTAGAGCTCGTTCCTCTCGCCAAAAATTCCTTAGTAGGAACTACTCCCGCTCTCAGCCTTAGCGCCCCTAGCCATTCCATTTGGGTCATGCCCACCATCTTAGGGTCAGCCAGCCAAGAGTTGCTTATCTTGTCGGCCCTGAATTGACCCGCTCCCGGCCCTTGCGTGACTAGGTCATTCCATTTGTCACATTCCACGTCCCTCCAGTGTAGGAGTTTGAGCTGGTCTTTTGATATCCTCTCCTTTCCTTCGCTCATACTCAACACTGGTATATCTGTCGCCTCGCCTCCCGCTCTGTTCCACAGGGTCTTCCAGCCCCCGTCACTGACTTGATCCCTCGCCATCTCCCGAACCAGCCAATCATCGGACCCGGCCATGCTCCAAGTTCTCCTGACTTGGATCCTGGGCACTGCCTTTTCCAGCCTAGGCAATCCCAGGCCACCATCTCTGTTCCTCGCGTAGAGGATACCATTGCACGTGGACTGTGCAATGTTCAGCCAGTCTTTCACCGTTCTCCTAATTGCTCTATCCGCCTGGGCCAACCTGGTCGCTGACACTCCACTCATATCGGCTTGGAACATGACCTTGGGGAGCATATATAGCTTTAATAGATTGATTCTATGGTATGGCTTTAGTGGGGCCTTTTTCACTTTAACCAGTATTTCTTCCACCATAGCCAACAGGTCGGCTGGGACGATCCCGTCCCTCGGCCCCACCATCACCCCCAGATATTTAATCACATTTCCATCGTCTATTAACCTCAGCGGTGAGCCTTCGAGTCGCCATTCTGTTTTTGTCTCAACGACTCCTTTGTTAATCCAGAACCCACTGCACTTTCTTGGTTGCACGGCTAAGCCAGTAAGCCTGCAGAATTCTTCCACCATATTCAAGTTCGCTCTCATGCCCCCATCCGAACCGCTTAGTAGAACCAGGTCGTCGGCGAATGCCAGCGCGGTGAGCTTCCGCTCACCCCAGATTAGCCCAGAGCCAGCCACCTCGAGCGTATGGATGAGAGGGTCCATTGCGATGTTGAAGAGCAGAGGGGACAGAGGGTCTCCTTGCTTGACTCCAACCATCATTTTTATAGGCGGGGTCGTGGCCCTTCCACAGCCTACCCTGGTCGAGCAGTCCACGTAAGAGTCCCGGATCAACCCCACAACATGATTGTCGACTCCCTTGTGTCTCAGAGCACACAGGATATGTTCATGTGAGACGGAGTCAAAGGCCTTCGCAAAGTCGATGAAGACCACCGCCAACTGGTCCTCACCTTCCCTCGCTCTCTTCACGATCCGGTCCAGAACCATCAAATTCTCGCCACACCCATCTGCCGCTACCAAGAAGCCCCTTTGTCTTGGATTTATAGGGCAAGCCTTCGCCAGTCGCATCGCAATTATTCTGCTGAATAATCTCATCACCAGTGACCCAATGGTGACCGGTCTCCATCCCGTCACAAGGCTCAGCTCCTTCTCGTCCAACGACTTCGGCAGCAGCTTGGTGCGACATTCCTTGAAGGCCTTTGGTATAGTTCCCTTTATCAACCATGTGGTGAACAGCCTCGCCAGTTGCTTCCCGCTCCTGTCCCAGCCCAGCAAGGCCCTCTTACTGATCCTGTCTGGTCCAGGAGCCGAGCTTGTTGACATTCCAGCCAGATTGGATCTAACTTCGCCCGACAGGATTGGTTTATGGAAGTACGCATTGTTTGTCTGTCCCGCTGCTTGGAATCGTCCGAGTCCCAGGAAGGGTCTTATTCGTTCCCACTTATCTTTGTAATACGCTTGGACCTTTTCCAGTGGTAGCAAACATTCCCTGACTTGACCGCCTGTTAGTATGAGGTTCACCAGGCCGGACCTGTCATTGTCATATAGAAACTGGACCCTCCTGTATCTGTCCTTCTTCATTGCCATCTTGGACGAGGTTAGTTTGCGTCTCCTCCTGCTACTCCCCGTTCTCATGCGCTTCCAACCATCCTTTTTCGCCCTCCGTCCTTCACCTGCCAGGCTTAATAGATCCGACGCCGAAGTTTCGATCAGCCCAGGCTCCTGATCTACGTCTCTGACTAGAGCG
>NC_142406.1:270000-277500 GCF_059441095.1 Idiotropiscis lumnitzeri
GGGAAAATTCCCCCGGAGCTCCGTGCCTGAGGGCGGGCTGTGAGCCGCGCCGCGTCCGCCAACAGCCTTCCATGGTCGGACACCATTGTTCGCAAGTTGCCCGCTGGAATGGGCACATAGAAGAAATTTCGAGGATAACATCCACCAGAGCGCCAGGGCGGCCGTTATTGCAGTATGCGTCCGCCTGGCAGCTCTCTTCCGCGGGAACCATTGGGCAATTTCTTTCACGGAGGTGGACATAGAAGAATTTTTGTTTCTAAAAACGTGGTTCCTAAAAATGTGCCCCAGGTGTTTTGGAAAACCCGGGTAAACCTGGGAAGTAGGCAAATGACCCTCTGACTAGGGGTAAAAACGTTTGCCTACTGCAGCGCCCCTAATGCAATTCGGCGGAACTGCAACGCCCCTGGTCGCCTAAACGCTACCCCTGGTCGCCTAAACCTCACCCCTGGTCGCCTAAACCTCACCCCTGGTCGCCTAAAAGTCACCCCTGGTCGCCTAAATTGTCAACCCCTGGTCACCTAAATTGTCAACCCCTGGTCGCCTAAAGGGGACTTAGAAGAAATGAGGGGGCAAATTCCCCCGGAGCTCCGTGCCTGAGGGCGGGCTGTGAGCCGCGCCGCGTCCGCCAACAGCCTTCAGTGGTCGGATACAATGTATGAAAGTTCCCCGCTGGAAAGGGGACTTAGAAGAAATGAGGCAAATTTCCCCGGAGCTCCGTGCCTGAGGGCGGGCTGTGAGCCGCGCCGCGCCCGCCAACAGCCTTCAGTGGTCGGATACAATGTTTGAAAGTTCCCCGCTGGAAAGGGGACTTAGAAGAAATGAGGCAAATTTCCCCGGAGCTCCGTGCCTGAGGGCGGGCTGTGAGCCGCGCCGCGCCCGCCAACAGCCTTCAGTGGTCGGATACAATGTTTGAAAGGTCCCCGCTGGAAAGGGGACTTAGAAGAAATGAGCCAAATTTCCCCGGAGCTCCGTGCCTGAGGGCGGGCTGTGAGCCGCGCCGCGTCCGCCAACAGCCTTCAGTGGTCGGATACAATGTTTCAAAGTTCCCCGCTGGAAAGGGGACTTAGAAGAAATTTGTAAAAATTCACCCGGAGCTCCGTGCCTGAGGGCCGGCTATGAGCCGCGCCGTGCCCGCCAACAGCCTTCCACGGTCGGATACAATGTTTCAAAGTTCCCCGCTGGAAAGGGGACTTAGAAGGAATTTGTCAAATTCACCCGGAGCTCCGTGCCTGAGGGCCGGCTATGAGCCGCGCCGTGCCCGCCAACAGCCTTCCACGGTCGGATACAATGTTTGAAAGTTCCCCGCTGGAAAGGGGACTTAGAAGAAATGAGGGGGAAATTCCCCCGGAGCTCCGTGCCTGAGGGCGGGCTGTGAGCCGCGCCGCGTCCGCCAACAGCCTTCAGTGGTCGGATACAATGTTTGAAAGGTCCCCGCTGGAAAGGGGACTTAGAAGAAATGAGGCAAATTTCCCCGGAGCTCCGTGCCTGAGGGCGGGCTGTGAGCCGCGCCGCGCCCGCCAACAGCCTTCAGTGGTCGGATACAATGTTTGAAAGTTCCCCGCTGGAAAGGGGACTTAGAAGAAATGAGGCAAATTTCCCCGGAGCTCCGTGCCTGAGTGCGGGCTGTGAGCCGCGCCGCGTCCGCCAACAGCCTTCCTTTGGTCGGATACAATGTTTGAAAGGTCCCCGCTGGAAAGGGGACTTAGAAGAATTGAGTAAAATTCACCCGGAGCTCCGTGCCCGAGGGCCGGCTATGAGCCGCGCCGTGCCCGCCAACAGCCTTCCACGGTCGGATACAATGTTTCAAAGTTCCCCGCTGGAAAGGGGACTTAGAAGAAATTTGTAAAATTCACCCGGAGCTCCGTGCCCGAGGGCCGGCTATGAGCCGCGCCGCGCCCGCCAACAGCCTTCCTTTGGTCGGATACAATGTTTCAAAGTTCCCCGCTGGAAAGGGGACTTAGAAGAAATTTGTAAAATTCACCCGGAGCTCCGTGCCCGAGGGCCGGCTATGAGCCCCGCCGTGCCCGCCAACAGCCTTCCACGGTCGGATACAATGTTTCAAAGTTCCCCGCTGGAAAGGGGACTTAGAAGAAATTTGTGAAAATTCACCCGGAGCTCCGTGCCCGAGGGCCGGCTATGAGCCGCGCCGTGCCCGCCAACAGCCTTCCACGGTCGGATACAATGTTTCAAAGTTCCCCGCTGGAAAGGGGACTTAGAAGAAATTTGTAAAAATTCACCCGGAGCTCCGTGCCCGAGGGCCGGCTATGAGCCCCGCCGTGCCCGCCAACAGCCTTCCACGGTCGGATACAATGTTTCAAAGTTCCCCGCTGGAAAGGGGACTTAGAAGAAATTTGTGAAAATTCACCCGGAGCTCCGTGCCTGAGGGCCGGCTATGAGCCGCGCCGTGCCCGCCAACAGCCTTCCACGGTCGGATACAATGTTTCAAAGTTCCCCGCTGGAAAGGGGACTTAGAGGAAATTTGTGAAAATTCACCCGGAGCTCCGTGCCTGAGGGCCGGCTATGAGCCGCGCCGTGCCCGCCAACAGCCTTCCACGGTCGGATACAATGTTTCAAAGTTCCCCGCTGGAAAGGGGACTTAGAAGAAATTTGTGAAAATTCACCCGGAGCTCCGTGCCTGAGGGCCGGCTATGAGCCGCGCCGTGCCCGCCAACAGCCTTCCACGGTCGGATACAATGTTTCAAAGTTCCCCGCTGGAAAGGGGACTTAGAGGAAATTTGTGAAAATTCACCCGGAGCTCCGTGCCTGAGGGCCGGCTATGAGCCGCGCCGTGCCCGCCAACAGCCTTCCACGGTCGGATACAATGTTTCAAAGTTCCCCGCTGGAAAGGGGACTTAGAGGAAATTTGTGAAAATTCACCCGGAGCTCCGTGCCTGAGGGCCGGCTATGAGCCGCGCCGTGCCCGCCAACAGCCTTCCACGGTCGGATACAATGTTTCAAAGTTCCCCGCTGGAAAGGGGACTTAGAAGAAATTTGTGAAAATTCACCCGGAGCTCCGTGCCTGAGGGCCGGCTATGAGCCGCGCCGTGCCCGCCAACAGCCTTCCACGGTCGGATACAATGTTTCAAAGTTCCCCGCTGGAAAGGGGACTTAGAGGAAATTTGTGAAAATTCACCCGGAGCTCCGTGCCTGAGGGCCGGCTATGAGCCGCGCCGTGCCCGCCAACAGCCTTCCACGGTCGGATACAATGTTTCAAAGTTCCCCGCTGGAAAGGGGACTTAGAAGAAATTTGTAAAAATTCACCCGGAGCTCCGTGCCCGAGGGCCGGCTATGAGCCCCGCCGTGCCCGCCAACAGCCTTCCACGGTCGGATACAATGTTTCAAAGTTCCCCGCTGGAAAGGGGACTTAGAAGAAATTTGTGAAAATTCACCCGGAGCTCCGTGCCTGAGGGCCGGCTATGAGCCGCGCCGTGCCCGCCAACAGCCTTCCACGGTCGGATACAATGTTTCAAAGTTCCCCGCTGGAAAGGGGACTCAGAAGAAATTTGTGAAAATTCACCCGGAGCTCCGTGCCTGAGGGCCGGCTATGAGCCGCGCCGTGCCCGCCAACAGCCTTCCACGGTCGGATACAATGTTTCAAAGTTCCCCGCTGGAAAGGGGACTTAGAAGAAATTTGTAAAAATTCACCCGGAGCTCCGTGCCCGAGGGCCGGCTATGAGCCGCGCCGTGCCCGCCAACAGCCTTCCACGGTCGGATACAATGTTTCAAAGTTCCCCGCTGGAAAGGGGACTTAGAAGAAATTTGTGAAAATTCACCCGGAGCTCCGTGCCTGAGGGCCGGCTATGAGCCGCGCCGTGCCCGCCAACAGCCTTCCACGGTCGGATACAATGTTTCAAAGTTCCCCGCTGGAAAGGGGACTTAGAAGAAATTTGTGAAAATTCACCCGGAGCTCCGTGCCCGAGGGCCGGCTATGAGCCGCGCCGTGCCCGCCAACAGCCTTCCACGGTCGGATACAATGTTTCAAAGTTCCCCGCTGGAAAGGGGACTTAGAAGAAATTTGTGAAAATTCACCCGGAGCTCCGTGCCTGAGGGCCGGCTATGAGCCGCGCCGTGCCCGCCAACAGCCTTCCACGGTCGGATACAATGTTTCAAAGTTCCCCGCTGGAAAGGGGACTTAGAAGAAATGAGGGGGAAATTTCCCCCGGAGCTCCGTGCCCGAGGGCCGGCTATGAGCCGCGCCGTGCCCGCCAACAGCCTTCCACGGTCGGATACAATGTTTCAAAGTTCCCCGCTGGAAAGGGGACTTAGAAGAAATTTGTAAAAATTCACCCGGAGCTCCGTGCCTGAGGGCCGGCTATGAGCCGCGCCGTGCCCGCCAACAGCCTTCCACGGTCGGATACAATGTTTCAAAGTTCCCCGCTGGAAAGGGGACTTAGAAGAAATTAGGCAACTTTCCCCGGAGCTCCATGCCTGAGTGCGGGCTGTTTGCCGCGCCGTGCCCGCCAACAGCCTTCAGTGGTCGGATACAATGTTTCAAAGTTCCCCGCTGGAAAGGGGACTTAGAAGAAATTATGAATATTTTTGTTTCTAAAAACGTGATCCCTGAAAATGTGCCCCAGGTGTTTTGGAAAACCCGGGTAAACCTGGGAAGTAGGCAAATGACCCTCTGACTAGGGGGGAAGAACGTTTGCCTACTGCAGCGCCCCTAATGCAATTCGGCGGAACTGCAACGCCCCTGGTCGCCTAAACGCTACCCCTGGTCGCCTAAAAGCTACCCCTGGTCGCCTAAAAGCTACCCCTGGTCGCCTAAAAGCTACCCCTGGTCGCCTAAACGCTACCCCTGGTCGCCTAAACGCTACCCCTGGTCGCCTAAACGCTTCCCCTGGTCACCTAAACGCTTCCCCTGGTCACCTAAACGCTTCCCCTGGTCACCTAAACGCTACCCCTGGTCGCCTAAACGCTACCCCTGGTCGCCTAACTGACCCCTCGTGTGTGGGGATCAACGTTTGCCTACTAGGGCGTCCTCCGGCGGCCTCTCGGCAGTACTGCAGGCCCATTTTAGCCGAGCCCATTGAAATGAATGGGGGAATTTTATACGTTTTTGCCTTTTTTTCCCCCCTCGTTCTTTTTGTATTTATTCATTTATTTCAACTTTTACCGACTCAACCGCCCTCCGGCGTGCCCTCGGCGGTCCCGCAAGCCCAATTCGGCCGAGCCCATTGAAATGAATGGGGGAATTTTATACGTTTTTGCCTTTTTCCCCCCCCCCTCGTTCTTTTTGTATTTATTCATTTATTTCAACTTTTACCGACTCAACCGCCCTCCGGCGTGCCCTCGGCGGTCCCGCAAGCCCAATTCGGCCGAGCCCATTGAAATGAATGGGGGAATTTTATACGTTTTTGCCTTTTTTTTCCCCCCCTCGTTCTTTTTGTATTTATTCATTTATTTCAACTTTTACCGACTCAACCGCCCTCCGGCGTGCCCTCGGCGGTCCCGCAAGCCCAATTCGGCCGAGCCCATTGAAATGAATGGGGGAATTTTATACGTTTTTGCCTTTTTTTTCCCCCCCTCGTCCTTTTTGTATTTATTCATTTATTTCAACTTTTACCGACTCAACCGCCCTCCGGCGTGCCCTCGGCGGTCCCGCAAGCCCAATTCGGCCGAGCCCATTGAAATGAATGGGGGAATTTTATACGTTTTTGCCTTTTTTTTTCCCCCCTCGTCCTTTTTGTATTTATTTACTTATTTCAACCTTTACCGACTTAGGGGCCGCTTTGCACCGCCTGTGCCCGGGGAAGGTGCTCCTATTCGGGCCAAGTGTGACACACGCCCGCCCTCCTCCTCCGGAGCTTCCATTAGGGTAGACTTAGGGGCCGCTTGGCACCGCCTGTGCCCGGGGAAGGTGCTCATATTCGGCTTCACTGTCAGGCAGCATGCACTCCTCCTCCGGAGCTTCCATTTGGGCAAACTTAGGGGCCGCTTGGCACCGCCCGTGCCCGGGGAAGGTGCTCCTATTCGGGCCAAGTGTGACACACGCCCGCACTCCTCCTCCGGAGCTTCCATTTGGGCAAACTTAGGGGCCGCTTGGCACCGCCTGTGCCCGGGGAAGGTGCTCATAGTCGGCTTCACTGTCAGGCAGCATGCACTCCTCCTCCGGAGCTTCCATTTGGGCAAACTTAGGGGCCGCTTGGCACCGTCTGTGCCCGGGGAAGGTGCTCATATTCGGCTTCACTGTCACACAGCATGCACTCCTCCTCTGGAGCTTCCATTTGGGCAAACTTAGGGGCCGCTTGGCACCGTCTGTGCCCGGGGAAGGTGCTCCTATTCGGGCTAAGTGTGACACACGCCCGCACTCCTCCTCCGGAGCTTCCATTTGGGCAAACTTAGGGGCCGCTTGGCACCGTCTGTGCCCGGGGAAGGTGCTCCTCTCCGGGCTAAGTGTGACACACGCCCGCACTCCTCCCCCGGAGCTTCCATTAGGGCAAACTTAGGGGCCGCTTGGCACCGCCTGTGCCCGGGGAAGGTGCTCATATTCGGCTTCACTGTCAGGCAGCATGCACTCATCCTCCGGAGCTTCCATAAGGGCAAACTTAGGGGCCGCTTGGCACCGCCTGTGCCCGGGGAAGGTGCTCCTATTCGGGCCAAGTGTGACACACGCCCGCACTCCTCCTCCGGAGCTTCCATGAGGGTAGACTTAGGGGCCGCTTGGCACCGCCTGTGCCCGGGGAAGGTGCTCATATTCGGCTTCACTGTCAGGCAGCATGCACTCCTCCTCCGGAGCTTCCATAAGGGCAAACTTAGGGGCCGCTTGGCACCGCCTGTGCCCGGGGAAGGTGCTCATATTCGGCTTCACTGTCAGGCAGCATGCACTCCTCCTCCGGAGCTTCCATTTGGGCAAACTTAGGGGCCGCTTGGCACCGCCTGTGCCCGGGGAAGGTGCTCCTCTCCGGGCCAAGTGTGACACACGCCCGCACTCCTCCTCCGGAGCTTCCATAAGGGCAAACCTAGGGGCCGCTTGGCACCGCCTGTGCCCGGGGAAGGTGCTCCTATTCGGCTTCACTGTCAGGCAGCATGCACTCCTCCTCCGGAGCTTCCATTTGGGCGAACTTAGGGGCCGCTTGGCACCGCCCGTGCCCGGGGAAGGTGCTCATATTCGGGCCAAGTGTGACACACGCCCGCACTCCTCCTCCGGAGCTTCCATTTGGGCAAAGCTTCCATAAGGGCAAACTTAGGGGCCGCTTGGCACCGTATGTGCCCGGGGAAGGTGCTCCTATTCGGCTTCACTGTCATGCAGCATGCACTCCTCCACCGGAGCTTCCATTTGGGCAAACTTAGGGGCCGCTTGGCACCGCCTGTGCCCGGGGAAGGTGCTCCTATTCGGGCCAAGTGTGACACACGCCCGCACTCCTCCTCCGGAGCTTCCATTTGGGCAAACTTAGGGGACGCTTGGCACCGCCCGTGCCCGGGGAAGGTGCTCATATTCGGGCTAAGTGTGACAGACGCCGGCCTATTACCCCCGGAGCGATGGAGCTGGGGGGCGCT
>NC_142406.1:287500-297500 GCF_059441095.1 Idiotropiscis lumnitzeri
CCCGTTACCCGTTGTCACCATGGTAGGCGCAGAAAGTACCATCGAAAGTTGATAGGGCAGACATTCGAATGAGACGTCGCCGCCGCGGGGGGGCCGGCGATCGGCTCGGGCGTTATCTAGAGTCACCAAAGGGGGGGCCGGGCCGGCGGCACCGCGGAGACCGACAGCCCGCCGGCTGTGAAAGCCGGCGGGCCCGCTGCACCGCGGCAAACCGAACCCGCGTGGGTTTTGGGTCTGATAAATGCGCGCGTCCCCGCGGAGACGGGTCGGCGCTCGTTTGCATGTATTAGCTCTAGAATTGCCACAGTTATCCAAGTAACGGTGGAGCGATCAAAGGAACCATAACTGATTTAATGAGCCATTCGCAGTTTCACTGTATCGGAACCGTGTGTACTTAGACTTGCATGGCTTAATCTTTGAGACAAGCATATGCTACTGGCAGGATCAACCAGGTAGCCCTCGCGTCCGGCGGTCTGTGTTTCTTGCATTGGAACCGGAGCTGAGCGGGGAGCCGGGCGCGGGGACCGGGCGGCGCCCGCGGGAGACGGCCTCCCGCGGGGTTACCCCCGGCGGCACCCCAGCCTCCCTCGTTGTTTTTTCTCTCTCATTTTTTTCGGACGTGGGCTACCGAAATTTCCGTTACCGATTCAGCCCCCGTGCGCGGTGAGGAAGTCGGCTGGGCCTCGGTATGTACTCGGTCCGTAGAGGCCGCGTTACCGCGTGGCGGTCAGTCGCGGGAGGGAGCCGGAGCCGCCCGCACGCCCGCGACCGCAACACGCACTCGGAGGCGGCGTCTTCTGACAGACGCCGGTAGGGTTTGAGAAACATGCTTTTTCGGGAAGGACCGCTCGGCTGACGCGGGCCTGGGCTCCCGCACCCCTCTCGTGGCGGGGCACCCGCGAGCGCGGCGGAACTCCCGTGTAGGACATCTCTGGGCCCGTGTGGCCGACGGGCACGCGACAGGGTCGTCTCGGTCTCGCGACGAAAGCGGTTTCGCGCTGGTTGGTGCGCTAGAGGTCGATCCGCAGGCCGAAGGAACCGTCCACCCGAACACCCCGGCGCGAGGCCGGGGCCGGCAGGGGCCCTCCGATGGCGGGTCATGCTTGCCAATCGGTCAGTGGTTGGTGTGGTGCAGTACATGTCAGGGTGTGGGTGCGAGATGGGCCGGGAGGACCGCTCCTCCTGCGTCGGACCCCGAGTCATAGGAAGTGCCGTTTTGTCACAACCCCAGGGGTGGGGTGGGTAACGGTAGGGAAGTGCCGGCCAACGCGCAGAGGTCGACCCGCAGGCCGAAGGAACCGTCCACCCGAACACCCCGGCGCGAGGCCGGGGCCGGCAGGGGCCCTCCGATGGCGGGTCATGATTGCCAATCGGTCAGTGGTTATGTGTGTGCTGCGGTGCCGGCCAACGCTCAGAGGTCGACCCGCAGGCCGAAGGAACCGTCCACCCGAACACCCCGGCGCGAGGCCGGGGCCGGCAGGGGCCCTCCGATGGCGGGTCATGATTGCCAATCGGTCAGTGGTTGTGTGTGTGCTGCGGTGCCGGCCAACGCTCAGAGGTCGACCCGCAGGCCGAAGGAACCGTCCACCCGAACACCCCGGCGCGAGGCCGGGGCCGGCAGGGGCCCTCCGATGGCGGGTCATGATTGCCAATCGGTCAGTGGTTATGTGTGTGCTGCGGTGCTGCGGTGCCGGCCAACGCTCAGAGGTCGACCCGCAGGCCGAAGGAACCGTCCACCCGAACACCCCGGCGCGAGGCCGGGGCCGGCAGGGGCCCTCCGATGGCGGGTCATGATTGCCAATCGGTCAGTGGTTGTGTGTGTTGCGGTGGGGCCGGGAGGACCGCTCCTCCTGCGTCGGTCCCCGGGTCATGGGAAGTGCCGTGTGGCGGTGGTGGGGCCGGGAGGACCGCTCCTCCTGCGTCGGACCCGAGTCATAGGAAGTGCCGTGTGGCGGGGCCGGGAGGACCGCTCCTCCTGCGTCGGACCCGAGTCATAGGAAGTGCCGTGTGGCGGGGCCGGGAGGACCGCTCCTCCTGCGTCGGACCCGAGTCATAGGAAGTGCCGTGTGGCGGGGCCGGGAGGACCGCTCCTCCTGCGTCGGACCCGAGTCATAGGAAGTGCCGTGTTGCGCTGGTGGGGCCGTGCCCGCCAACAGCCTTCAGTGGTCGGATACCACGTTTGCAAGCTCCCCGCTGGAATGGGGACTTAGAAGAAATGAGGGGAAAATTCCCCCGGAGCTCCGTGCCTGTGGGCGGGCTGTGAGCCGCGCCGCGTCCGCCAACAGCCTTCCATGGTCGGACACCATTGTTCGCAAGTTGCCCGCTGGAATGGGCACATAGAAGAAATTTCGAGGATAACATCCACCAGAGCGCCAGGGCGGCCGTTATTGCAGTATGCGTCCGCCTGGCAGCTCTCTTCCGCGGGAACCATTGGGCAATTTCTTTCACGGAGGTGGACATAGAAGAATTTTTGTTTCTAAAAACGTGGTTCCTAAAAATGTGCCCCAGGTGTTTTGGAAAACCCGGGTAAACCTGGGAAGTAGGCAAATGACCCTCTGACTAGGGGTAAAAACGTTTGCCTACTGCAGCGCCCCTAATGCAATTCGGCGGAACTGCAACGCCCCTGGTCGCCTAAACGCTACCCCTGGTCGCCTAAACCTCACCCCTGGTCGCCTAAACCTCACCCCTGGTCGCCTAAAAGTCACCCCTGGTCGCCTAAAAGTCACCCCTGGTCGCCTAAATTGTCAACCCCTGGTCACCTAAATTGTCAACCCCTGGTCGCCTAAAGGGGACTTAGAAGAAATGAGGGGGCAAATTCCCCCGGAGCTCCGTGCCTGAGGGCGGGCTGTGAGCCGCGCCGCGTCCGCCAACAGCCTTCAGTGGTCGGATACAATGTATGAAAGTTCCCCGCTGGAAAGGGGACTTAGAAGAAATGAGGCAAATTTCCCCGGAGCTCCGTGCCTGAGGGCGGGCTGTGAGCCGCGCCGCGCCCGCCAACAGCCTTCAGTGGTCGGATACAATGTTTGAAAGTTCCCCGCTGGAAAGGGGACTTAGAAGAAATGAGGCAAATTTCCCCGGAGCTCCGTGCCTGAGGGCGGGCTGTGAGCCGCGCCGCGCCCGCCAACAGCCTTCAGTGGTCGGATACAATGTTTGAAAGGTCCCCGCTGGAAAGGGGACTTAGAAGAAATGAGGCAAATTTCCCCGGAGCTCCGTGCCTGAGGGCGGGCTGTGAGCCGCGCCGCGTCCGCCAACAGCCTTCAGTGGTCGGATACAATGTTTCAAAGTTCCCCGCTGGAAAGGGGACTTAGAAGAAATTTGTAAAAATTCACCCGGAGCTCCGTGCCTGAGGGCCGGCTATGAGCCGCGCCGTGCCCGCCAACAGCCTTCCACGGTCGGATACAATGTTTCAAAGTTCCCCGCTGGAAAGGGGACTTAGAAGGAATTTGTCAAATTCACCCGGAGCTCCGTGCCTGAGGGCCGGCTATGAGCCGCGCCGTGCCCGCCAACAGCCTTCCACGGTCGGATACAATGTTTGAAAGTTCCCCGCTGGAAAGGGGACTTAGAAGAAATGAGGGGGAAATTCCCCCGGAGCTCCGTGCCTGAGGGCGGGCTGTGAGCCGCGCCGCGTCCGCCAACAGCCTTCAGTGGTCGGATACAATGTTTGAAAGGTCCCCGCTGGAAAGGGGACTTAGAAGAAATGAGGCAAATTTCCCCGGAGCTCCGTGCCTGAGGGCGGGCTGTGAGCCGCGCCGCGCCCGCCAACAGCCTTCAGTGGTCGGATACAATGTTTGAAAGTTCCCCGCTGGAAAGGGGACTTAGAAGAAATGAGGCAAATTTCCCCGGAGCTCCGTGCCTGAGTGCGGGCTGTGAGCCGCGCCGCGTCCGCCAACAGCCTTCCTTTGGTCGGATACAATGTTTGAAAGGTCCCCGCTGGAAAGGGGACTTAGAAGAATTGAGTAAAATTCACCCGGAGCTCCGTGCCCGAGGGCCGGCTATGAGCCGCGCCGTGCCCGCCAACAGCCTTCCACGGTCGGATACAATGTTTCAAAGTTCCCCGCTGGAAAGGGGACTTAGAAGAAATTTGTAAAATTCACCCGGAGCTCCGTGCCCGAGGGCCGGCTATGAGCCGCGCCGCGCCCGCCAACAGCCTTCCTTTGGTCGGATACAATGTTTCAAAGTTCCCCGCTGGAAAGGGGACTTAGAAGAAATTTGTAAAATTCACCCGGAGCTCCGTGCCCGAGGGCCGGCTATGAGCCCCGCCGTGCCCGCCAACAGCCTTCCACGGTCGGATACAATGTTTCAAAGTTCCCCGCTGGAAAGGGGACTTAGAAGAAATTTGTAAAAATTCACCCGGAGCTCCGTGCCCGAGGGCCGGCTATGAGCCCCGCCGTGCCCGCCAACAGCCTTCCACGGTCGGATACAATGTTTCAAAGTTCCCCGCTGGAAAGGGGACTTAGAAGAAATTTGTAAAAATTCACCCGGAGCTCCGTGCCCGAGGGCCGGCTATGAGCCCCGCCGTGCCCGCCAACAGCCTTCCACGGTCGGATACAATGTTTCAAAGTTCCCCGCTGGAAAGGGGACTTAGAAGAAATTTGTGAAAATTCACCCGGAGCTCCGTGCCTGAGGGCCGGCTATGAGCCGCGCCGTGCCCGCCAACAGCCTTCCACGGTCGGATACAATGTTTCAAAGTTCCCCGCTGGAAAGGGGACTTAGAAGAAATTTGTAAAAATTCACCCGGAGCTCCGTGCCCGAGGGCCGGCTATGAGCCCCGCCGTGCCCGCCAACAGCCTTCCACGGTCGGATACAATGTTTCAAAGTTCCCCGCTGGAAAGGGGACTTAGAAGAAATTTGTAAAAATTCACCCGGAGCTCCGTGCCCGAGGGCCGGCTATGAGCCCCGCCGTGCCCGCCAACAGCCTTCCACGGTCGGATACAATGTTTCAAAGTTCCCCGCTGGAAAGGGGACTTAGAAGAAATTTGTGAAAATTCACCCGGAGCTCCGTGCCTGAGGGCCGGCTATGAGCCGCGCCGTGCCCGCCAACAGCCTTCCACGGTCGGATACAATGTTTCAAAGTTCCCCGCTGGAAAGGGGACTTAGAGGAAATTTGTGAAAATTCACCCGGAGCTCCGTGCCTGAGGGCCGGCTATGAGCCGCGCCGTGCCCGCCAACAGCCTTCCACGGTCGGATACAATGTTTCAAAGTTCCCCGCTGGAAAGGGGACTTAGAAGAAATTTGTAAAAATTCACCCGGAGCTCCGTGCCCGAGGGCCGGCTATGAGCCCCGCCGTGCCCGCCAACAGCCTTCCACGGTCGGATACAATGTTTCAAAGTTCCCCGCTGGAAAGGGGACTTAGAAGAAATTTGTGAAAATTCACCCGGAGCTCCGTGCCTGAGGGCCGGCTATGAGCCGCGCCGTGCCCGCCAACAGCCTTCCACGGTCGGATACAATGTTTCAAAGTTCCCCGCTGGAAAGGGGACTTAGAGGAAATTTGTGAAAATTCACCCGGAGCTCCGTGCCTGAGGGCCGGCTATGAGCCGCGCCGTGCCCGCCAACAGCCTTCCACGGTCGGATACAATGTTTCAAAGTTCCCCGCTGGAAAGGGGACTTAGAAGAAATTTGTAAAAATTCACCCGGAGCTCCGTGCCCGAGGGCCGGCTATGAGCCGCGCCGTGCCCGCCAACAGCCTTCCACGGTCGGATACAATGTTTCAAAGTTCCCCGCTGGAAAGGGGACTTAGAAGAAATTTGTGAAAATTCACCCGGAGCTCCGTGCCTGAGGGCCGGCTATGAGCCGCGCCGTGCCCGCCAACAGCCTTCCACGGTCGGATACAATGTTTCAAAGTTCCCCGCTGGAAAGGGGACTTAGAAGAAATTTGTGAAAATTCACCCGGAGCTCCGTGCCCGAGGGCCGGCTATGAGCCGCGCCGTGCCCGCCAACAGCCTTCCACGGTCGGATACAATGTTTCAAAGTTCCCCGCTGGAAAGGGGACTTAGAAGAAATTTGTGAAAATTCACCCGGAGCTCCGTGCCTGAGGGCCGGCTATGAGCCGCGCCGTGCCCGCCAACAGCCTTCCACGGTCGGATACAATGTTTCAAAGTTCCCCGCTGGAAAGGGGACTTAGAAGAAATTAGGCAACTTTCCCCGGAGCTCCATGCCTGAGTGCGGGCTGTTTGCCGCGCCGTGCCCGCCAACAGCCTTCAGTGGTCGGATACAATGTTTCAAAGTTCCCCGCTGGAAAGGGGACTTAGAAGAAATTATGAATATTTTTGTTTCTAAAAACGTGATCCCTGAAAATGTGCCCCAGGTGTTTTGGAAAACCCGGGTAAACCTGGGAAGTAGGCAAATGACCCTCTGACTAGGGGGGAAGAACGTTTGCCTACTGCAGCGCCCCTAATGCAATTCGGCGGAACTGCAACGCCCCTGGTCGCCTAAACGCTACCCCTGGTCGCCTAAAAGCTACCCCTGGTCGCCTAAAAGCTACCCCTGGTCGCCTAAAAGCTACCCCTGGTCGCCTAAACGCTACCCCTGGTCGCCTAAACGCTACCCCTGGTCGCCTAAACGCTACCCCTGGTCGCCTAAACGCTTCCCCTGGTCACCTAAACGCTACCCCTGGTCGCCTAAACGCTACCCCTGGTCGCCTAACTGACCCCTCGTGTGTGGGGATCAACGTTTGCCTACTAGGGCGTCCTCCGGCGGCCTCTCGGCAGTACTGCAGGCCCATTTTAGCCGAGCCCATTGAAATGAATGGGGGAATTTTATACGTTTTTGCCTTTTTTTTCCCCCCTCGTTCTTTTTGTATTTATTCATTTATTTCAACTTTTACCGACTCAACCGCCCTCCGGCGTGCCCTCGGCGGTCCCGCAAGCCCAATTCGGCCGAGCCCATTGAAATGAATGGGGGAATTTTATACGTTTTTGCCTTTTTTTCCCCCCCCCCTCGTTCTTTTTGTATTTATTCATTTATTTCAACTTTTACCGACTCAACCGCCCTCCGGCGTGCCCTCGGCGGTCCCGCAAGCCCAATTCGGCCGAGCCCATTGAAATGAATGGGGGAATTTTATACGTTTTTGCCTTTTTTTCCCCCCCCCCTCGTTCTTTTTGTATTTATTCATTTATTTCAACTTTTACCGACTCAACCGCCCTCCGGCGTGCCCTCGGCGGTCCCGCAAGCCCAATTCGGCCGAGCCCATTGAAATGAATGGGGGAATTTTATACGTTTTTGCCTTTTTTTTCCCCCCCTCGTCCTTTTTGTATTTATTCATTTATTTCAACTTTTACCGACTCAACCGCCCTCCGGCGTGCCCTCGGCGGTCCCGCAAGCCCAATTCGGCCGAGCCCATTGAAATGAATGGGGGAATTTTATACGTTTTTGCCTTTTTTTTCCCCCCCTCGTCCTTTTTGTATTTATTCATTTATTTCAACTTTTACCGACTCAACCGCCCTCCGGCGTGCCCTCGGCGGTCCCGCAAGCCCAATTCGGCCGAGCCCATTGAAATGAATGGGGGAATTTTATACGTTTTTGCCTTTTTTTTCCCCCCCTCGTCCTTTTTGTATTTATTCATTTATTTCAACTTTTACCGACTCAACCGCCCTCCGGCGTGCCCTCGGCGGTCCCGCAAGCCCAATTCGGCCGAGCCCATTGAAATGAATGGGGGAATTTTATACGTTTTTGCCTTTTTTTTCCCCCCCTCGTCCTTTTTGTATTTATTCATTTATTTCAACTTTTACCGACTCAACCGCCCTCCGGCGTGCCCTCGGCGGTCCCGCAAGCCCAATTCGGCCGAGCCCATTGAAATGAATGGGGGAATTTTATACGTTTTTGCCTTTTTTTTTCCCCCCTCGTCCTTTTTGTATTTATTTACTTATTTCAACCTTTACCGACTTAGGGGCCGCTTTGCACCGCCTGTGCCCGGGGAAGGTGCTCCTATTCGGGCCAAGTGTGACACACGCCCGCCCTCCTCCTCCGGAGCTTCCATTAGGGTAGACTTAGGGGCCGCTTGGCACCGCCTGTGCCCGGGGAAGGTGCTCATATTCGGCTTCACTGTCAGGCAGCATGCACTCCTCCTCCGGAGCTTCCATTTGGGCAAACTTAGGGGCCGCTTGGCACCGCCCGTGCCCGGGGAAGGTGCTCCTATTCGGGCCAAGTGTGACACACGCCCGCACTCCTCCTCCGGAGCTTCCATTTGGGCAAACTTAGGGGCCGCTTGGCACCGCCTGTGCCCGGGGAAGGTGCTCATAGTCGGCTTCACTGTCAGGCAGCATGCACTCCTCCTCCGGAGCTTCCATTTGGGCAAACTTAGGGGCCGCTTGGCACCGTCTGTGCCCGGGGAAGGTGCTCATATTCGGCTTCACTGTCACACAGCATGCACTCCTCCTCTGGAGCTTCCATTTGGGCAAACTTAGGGGCCGCTTGGCACCGTCTGTGCCCGGGGAAGGTGCTCCTATTCGGGCTAAGTGTGACACACGCCCGCACTCCTCCTCCGGAGCTTCCATTTGGGCAAACTTAGGGGCCGCTTGGCACCGTCTGTGCCCGGGGAAGGTGCTCCTCTCCGGGCTAAGTGTGACACACGCCCGCACTCCTCCCCCGGAGCTTCCATTAGGGCAAACTTAGGGGCCGCTTGGCACCGCCTGTGCCCGGGGAAGGTGCTCATATTCGGCTTCACTGTCAGGCAGCATGCACTCATCCTCCGGAGCTTCCATAAGGGCAAACTTAGGGGCCGCTTGGCACCGCCTGTGCCCGGGGAAGGTGCTCCTATTCGGGCCAAGTGTGACACACGCCCGCACTCCTCCTCCGGAGCTTCCATGAGGGTAGACTTAGGGGCCGCTTGGCACCGCCTGTGCCCGGGGAAGGTGCTCATATTCGGCTTCACTGTCAGGCAGCATGCACTCCTCCTCCGGAGCTTCCATAAGGGCAAACTTAGGGGCCGCTTGGCACCGCCTGTGCCCGGGGAAGGTGCTCATATTCGGCTTCACTGTCAGGCAGCATGCACTCCTCCTCCGGAGCTTCCATTTGGGCAAACTTAGGGGCCGCTTGGCACCGCCTGTGCCCGGGGAAGGTGCTCCTCTCCGGGCCAAGTGTGACACACGCCCGCACTCCTCCTCCGGAGCTTCCATAAGGGCAAACCTAGGGGCCGCTTGGCACCGCCTGTGCCCGGGGAAGGTGCTCCTATTCGGCTTCACTGTCAGGCAGCATGCACTCCTCCTCCGGAGCTTCCATTTGGGCGAACTTAGGGGCCGCTTGGCACCGCCCGTGCCCGGGGAAGGTGCTCATATTCGGGCCAAGTGTGACACACGCCCGCACTCCTCCTCCGGAGCTTCCATTTGGGCAAAGCTTCCATAAGGGCAAACTTAGGGGCCGCTTGGCACCGTATGTGCCCGGGGAAGGTGCTCCTATTCGGCTTCACTGTCATGCAGCATGCACTCCTCCACCGGAGCTTCCATTTGGGCAAACTTAGGGGCCGCTTGGCACCGCCTGTGCCCGGGGAAGGTGCTCCTATTCGGGCCAAGTGTGACACACGCCCGCACTCCTCCTCCGGAGCTTCCATTTGGGCAAACTTAGGGGACGCTTGGCACCGCCCGTGCCCGGGGAAGGTGCTCATATTCGGGCTAAGTGTGACAGACGCCGGCCTATTACCCCCGGAGCGATGGAGCTGGGGGGCGCTCGCTCCCTGCCTGTGCCCGGGGAAGGTGCTCATTTCCGGGCTAAGTGTGGCAGACGCCGGCCTATTACCCCCGGAGCGATGGAGCTGGGGGGCGCTCGCTCCCTGCCTGTGACCGGGGAAGGTGCTCATTTCCGGGCTAAGTGTGGCAGACGCCGGCCTATTACCCCCGGAGCGATGGAGCTGGGGGGCGCTCGCTCCCTGCCTGTGCCCGGGGAAGGTGCTCATCTCCGGGCTAAGTGTGGCAGACGCCGGCCTATTACCCCCGGAGCGATGGAGCTGGGGGGCGCTCGCTCCCTGCCTGTGCCCGGGGAAGGTGCTCATCTCCGGGCTAAGTGTGGC
>NC_142406.1:302500-305000 GCF_059441095.1 Idiotropiscis lumnitzeri
CAACATTTTAAGAGAGAACATTAACGTCCTCCTGCTCAATAACCTTGGAAGGTATGCCATTCTATTACCCGAAACACCTAGTAGCCGCAACACCGTTGTGTTCCTCATGGGCCATTTACCGCGTGCTCCTATAGGGAAGCCAAACACTTTCACTTCTCTGGCATTTAAAGACTGAGCCAGCATCTCTTTAACATCCTCATATTTCAAGACTTTCTCCGCAGCCGCCTCTTCCAGTGCTGCATGGCCAGTTTCATAGCGAATGGTGACATCAATCACCAGGATTCGTCCATCTTTTTGGCAGACCATGTCCGGCACCTTCACCTGTCCGCTCTTGGTGCAGACACGTCTCTCTCTTTCCACCGTCCATCCAAGCTTCATTGCTTCGGCGGCCAACAAGTTGCAAACCATGTCATGCCTGTTAATTCGTAGCTTTTTCAGTATCGGGCATTGTCCCAATATGTGGGCGCATGTCTCTTTAGCAACTCCACAACCTCGACATTGCTTGTCCTTAGAGCTCGTTCCTCTCGCCAAAAATTCCTTAGTAGGAACTACTCCCGCTCTCAGCCTTAGCGCCCCTAGCCATTCCATTTGGGTCATGCCCACCATCTTAGGGTCAGCCAGCCAAGAGTTGCTTATCTTGTCGGCCCTGAATTGACCCGCTCCCGGCCCTTGCGTGACTAGGTCATTCCATTTGTCACATTCCACGTCCCTCCAGTGTAGGAGTTTGAGCTGGTCTTTTGATATCCTCTCCTTTCCTTCGCTCATACTCAACACTGGTATATCTGTCGCCTCGCCTCCCGCTCTGTTCCACAGGGTCTTCCAGCCCCCGTCACTGACTTGATCCCTCGCCATCTCCCGAACCAGCCAATCATCGGACCCGGCCATGCTCCAAGTTCTCCTGACTTGGATCCTGGGCACTGCCTTTTCCAGCCTAGGCAATCCCAGGCCACCATCTCTGTTCCTCGCGTAGAGGATACCATTGCACGTGGACTGTGCAATGTTCAGCCAGTCTTTCACCGTTCTCCTAATTGCTCTATCCGCCTGGGCCAACCTGGTCGCTGACACTCCACTCATATCGGCTTGGAACATGACCTTGGGGAGCATATATAGCTTTAATAGATTGATTCTATGGTATGGCTTTAGTGGGGCCTTTTTCACTTTAACCAGTATTTCTTCCACCATAGCCAACAGGTCGGCTGGGACGATCCCGTCCCTCGGCCCCACCATCACCCCCAGATATTTAATCACATTTCCATCGTCTATTAACCTCAGCGGTGAGCCTTCGAGTCGCCATTCTGTTTTTGTCTCAACGACTCCTTTGTTAATCCAGAACCCACTGCACTTTCTTGGTTGCACGGCTAAGCCAGTAAGCCTGCAGAATTCTTCCACCATATTCAAGTTCGCTCTCATGCCCCCATCCGAACCGCTTAGTAGAACCAGGTCGTCGGCGAATGCCAGCGCGGTGAGCTTCCGCTCACCCCAGATTAGCCCAGAGCCAGCCACCTCGAGCGTATGGATGAGAGGGTCCATTGCGATGTTGAAGAGCAGAGGGGACAGAGGGTCTCCTTGCTTGACTCCAACCATCATTTTTATAGGCGGGGTCGTGGCCCTTCCACAGCCTACCCTGGTCGAGCAGTCCACGTAAGAGTCCCGGATCAACCCCACAACATGATTGTCGACTCCCTTGTGTCTCAGAGCACACAGGATATGTTCATGTGAGACGGAGTCAAAGGCCTTCGCAAAGTCGATGAAGACCACCGCCAACTGGTCCTCACCTTCCCTCGCTCTCTTCACGATCCGGTCCAGAACCATCAAATTCTCGCCACACCCATCTGCCGCTACCAAGAAGCCCCTTTGTCTTGGATTTATAGGGCAAGCCTTCGCCAGTCGCATCGCAATTATTCTGCTGAATAATCTCATCACCAGTGACCCAATGGTGACCGGTCTCCATCCCGTCACAAGGCTCAGCTCCTTCTCGTCCAACGACTTCGGCAGCAGCTTGGTGCGACATTCCTTGAAGGCCTTTGGTATAGTTCCCTTTATCAACCATGTGGTGAACAGCCTCGCCAGTTGCTTCCCGCTCCTGTCCCAGCCCAGCAAGGCCCTCTTACTGATCCTGTCTGGTCCAGGAGCCGAGCTTGTTGACATTCCAGCCAGATTGGATCTAACTTCGCCCGACAGGATTGGTTTATGGAAGTACGCATTGTTTGTCTGTCCCGCTGCTTGGAATCGTCCGAGTCCCAGGAAGGGTCTTATTCGTTCCCACTTATCTTTGTAATACGCTTGGACCTTTTCCAGTGGTAGCAAACATTCCCTGACTTGACCGCCTGTTAGTATGAGGTTCACCAGGCCGGACCTGTCATTGTCATATAGAAACTGGACCCTCCTGTATCTGTCCTTCTTCATTGCCATCTTGGACGAGGTTAGTTTGCGTCTCCTCCTGCTACTCCCCGTTCTCATGCGCTTCCAACCATCCTTTTTCGCCCTCCGTCCTTCACCT
>NC_142406.1:315000-322500 GCF_059441095.1 Idiotropiscis lumnitzeri
TCCTCCTGCGTCGGACCCGAGTCATAGGAAGTGCCGTGTTGCGCTGGTGGGGCCGTGCCCGCCAACAGCCTTCAGTGGTCGGATACCACGTTTGCAAGCTCCCCGCTGGAATGGGGACTTAGAAGAAATGAGGGGAAAATTCCCCCGGAGCTCCGTGCCTGAGGGCGGGCTGTGAGCCGCGCCGCGTCCGCCAACAGCCTTCCATGGTCGGACACCATTGTTCGCAAGTTGCCCGCTGGAATGGGCACATAGAAGAAATTTCGAGGATAACATCCACCAGAGCGCCAGGGCGGCCGTTATTGCAGTATGCGTCCGCCTGGCAGCTCTCTTCCGCGGGAACCATTGGGCAATTTCTTTCACGGAGGTGGACATAGAAGAATTTTTGTTTCTAAAAACGTGGTTCCTAAAAATGTGCCCCAGGTGTTTTGGAAAACCCGGGTAAACCTGGGAAGTAGGCAAATGACCCTCTGACTAGGGGTAAAAACGTTTGCCTACTGCAGCGCCCCTAATGCAATTCGGCGGAACTGCAACGCCCCTGGTCGCCTAAACGCTACCCCTGGTCGCCTAAACCTCACCCCTGGTCGCCTAAACCTCACCCCTGGTCGCCTAAAAGTCACCCCTGGTCGCCTAAATTGTCAACCCCTGGTCACCTAAATTGTCAACCCCTGGTCGCCTAAAGGGGACTTAGAAGAAATGAGGGGGCAAATTCCCCCTGGAGCTCCGTGCCTGAGGGCGGGCTGTGAGCCGCGCCGCGTCCGCCAACAGCCTTCAGTGGTCGGATACAATGTATGAAAGTTCCCCGCTGGAAAGGGGACTTAGAAGAAATGAGGCAAATTTCCCCGGAGCTCCGTGCCTGAGGGCGGGCTGTGAGCCGCGCCGCGCCCGCCAACAGCCTTCAGTGGTCGGATACAATGTTTGAAAGTTCCCCGCTGGAAAGGGGACTTAGAAGAAATGAGGCAAATTTCCCCGGAGCTCCGTGCCTGAGGGCGGGCTGTGAGCCGCGCCGCGCCCGCCAACAGCCTTCAGTGGTCGGATACAATGTTTGAAAGGTCCCCGCTGGAAAGGGGACTTAGAAGAAATGAGGCAAATTTCCCCGGAGCTCCGTGCCTGAGGGCGGGCTGTGAGCCGCGCCGCGTCCGCCAACAGCCTTCAGTGGTCGGATACAATGTTTCAAAGTTCCCCGCTGGAAAGGGGACTTAGAAGAAATTTGTAAAAATTCACCCGGAGCTCCGTGCCTGAGGGCCGGCTATGAGCCGCGCCGTGCCCGCCAACAGCCTTCCACGGTCGGATACAATGTTTCAAAGTTCCCCGCTTGAAAGGGGACTTAGAAGGAATTTGTCAAATTCACCCGGAGCTCCGTGCCTGAGGGCCGGCTATGAGCCGCGCCGTGCCCGCCAACAGCCTTCCACGGTCGGATACAATGTTTGAAAGTTCCCCGCTGGAAAGGGGACTTAGAAGAAATGAGGGGGAAATTCCCCCGGAGCTCCGTGCCTGAGGGCGGGCTGTGAGCCGCGCCGCGTCCGCCAACAGCCTTCAGTGGTCGGATACAATGTTTGAAAGTTCCCCGCTGGAAAGGGGACTTAGAAGAAATGAGGCAAATTTCCCCGGAGCTCCGTGCCTGAGGGCGGGCTGTGAGCCGCGCCGCGTCCGCCAACAGCCTTCAGTGGTCGGATACAATGTTTGAAAGGTCCCCGCTGGAAAGGGGACTTAGAAGAAATGAGGCAAATTTCCCCGGAGCTCCGTGCCTGAGGGCGGGCTGTGAGCCGCGCCGCGCCCGCCAACAGCCTTCAGTGGTCGGATACAATGTTTGAAAGTTCCCCGCTGGAAAGGGGACTTAGAAGAAATTTGTAAAAATTCACCCGGAGCTCCGTGCCCGAGGGCCGGCTATGAGCCCCGCCGTGCCCGCCAACAGCCTTCCACGGTCGGATACAATGTTTCAAAGTTCCCCGCTGGAAAGGGGACTTAGAAGAAATTTGTAAAAATTCACCCGGAGCTCCGTGCCCGAGGGCCGGCTATGAGCCGCGCCGTGCCCGCCAACAGCCTTCCACGGTCGGATACAATGTTTCAAAGTTCCCCGCTGGAAAGGGGACTTAGAAGAAATTTGTGAAAATTCACCCGGAGCTCCGTGCCTGAGGGCCGGCTATGAGCCGCGCCGTGCCCGCCAACAGCCTTCCACGGTCGGATACAATGTTTCAAAGTTCCCCGCTGGAAAGGGGACTTAGAGGAAATTTGTGAAAATTCACCCGGAGCTCCGTGCCTGAGGGCCGGCTATGAGCCGCGCCGTGCCCGCCAACAGCCTTCCACGGTCGGATACAATGTTTCAAAGTTCCCCGCTGGAAAGGGGACTTAGAAGAAATTTGTAAAAATTCACCCGGAGCTCCGTGCCCGAGGGCCGGCTATGAGCCGCGCCGTGCCCGCCAACAGCCTTCCACGGTCGGATACAATGTTTCAAAGTTCCCCGCTGGAAAGGGGACTTAGAAGAAATTTGTGAAAATTCACCCGGAGCTCCGTGCCCGAGGGCCGGCTATGAGCCGCGCCGTGCCCGCCAACAGCCTTCCACGGTCGGATACAATGTTTCAAAGTTCCCCGCTGGAAAGGGGACTTAGAAGAAATTTGTGAAAATTCACCCGGAGCTCCGTGCCTGAGGGCCGGCTATGAGCCGCGCCGTGCCCGCCAACAGCCTTCCACGGTCGGATACAATGTTTCAAAGTTCCCCGCTGGAAAGGGGACTTAGAAGAAATTTGTGAAAATTCACCCGGAGCTCCGTGCCTGAGGGCCGGCTATGAGCCGCGCCGTGCCCGCCAACAGCCTTCCACGGTCGGATACAATGTTTCAAAGTTCCCCGCTGGAAAGGGGACTTAGAAGAAATTTGTAAAATTCACCCGGAGCTCCGTGCCCGAGGGCCGGCTATGAGCCGCGCCGTGCCCGCCAACAGCCTTCCACGGTCGGATACAATGTTTCAAAGTTCCCCGCTGGAAAGGGGACTTAGAAGAAATTTGTGAAAATTCACCCGGAGCTCCGTGCCCGAGGGCCGGCTATGAGCCGCGCCGTGCCCGCCAACAGCCTTCCACGGTCGGATACAATGTTTCAAAGTTCCCCGCTGGAAAGGGGACTTAGAAGAAATTTGTGAAAATTCACCCGGAGCTCCGTGCCCGAGGGCCGGCTATGAGCCGCGCCGTGCCCGCCAACAGCCTTCCACGGTCGGATACAATGTTTCAAAGTTCCCCGCTGGAAAGGGGACTTAGAAGAAATTTGTGAAAATTCACCCGGAGCTCCGTGCCTGAGGGCCGGCTATGAGCCGCGCCGTGCCCGCCAACAGCCTTCCACGGTCGGATACAATGTTTCAAAGTTCCCCGCTGGAAAGGGGACTTAGAAGAAATTTGTAAAATTCACCCGGAGCTCCGTGCCCGAGGGCCGGCTATGAGCCGCGCCGTGCCCGCCAACAGCCTTCCACGGTCGGATACAATGTTTCAAAGTTCCCCGCTGGAAAGGGGACTTAGAAGAAATTTGTGAAAATTCACCCGGAGCTCCGTGCCCGAGGGCCGGCTATGAGCCGCGCCGTGCCCGCCAACAGCCTTCCACGGTCGGATACAATGTTTCAAAGTTCCCCGCTGGAAAGGGGACTTAGAAGAAATTAGGCAACTTTCCCCGGAGCTCCATGCCTGAGTGCGGGCTGTTTGCCGCGCCGTGCCCGCCAACAGCCTTCAGTGGTCGGATACAATGTTTCAAAGTTCCCCGCTGGAAAGGGGACTTAGAAGAAATTATGAATATTTTTGTTTCTAAAAACGTGATCCCTGAAAATGTGCCCCAGGTGTTTTGGAAAACCCGGGTAAACCTGGGAAGTAGGCAAATGACCCTCTGACTAGGGGGGAAGAACGTTTGCCTACTGCAGCGCCCCTAATGCAATTCGGCGGAACTGCAACGCCCCTGGTCGCCTAAACGCTACCCCTGGTCGCCTAAAAGCTACCCCTGGTCGCCTAAAAGCTACCCCTGGTCGCCTAAACGCTACCCCTGGTCGCCTAAACGCTACCCCTGGTCGCCTAAACGCTACCCCTGGTCACCTAAACGCTACCCCTGGTCGCCTAAACGCTTCCCCTGGTCACCTAAACGCTACCCCTGGTCGCCTAAACGCTACCCCTGGTCGCCTAACTGACCCCTCGTGTGTGGGGATCAACGTTTGCCTACTAGGGCGTCCTCCGGCGGCCTCTCGGCAGTACTGCAGGCCCATTTTAGCCGAGCCCATTGAAATGAATGGGGGAATTTTATACGTTTTTGCCTTTTTTTCCCCCCCTCGTTCTTTTTGTATTTATTCATTTATTTCAACTTTTACCGACTCAACCGCCCTCCGGCGTGCCCTCGGCGGTCCCGCAAGCCCAATTCGGCCGAGCCCATTGAAATGAATGGGGGAATTTTATACGTTTTTGCCTTTTTTTTTCCCCCCCCCTCGTCCTTTTTGTATTTATTCATTTATTTCAACTTTTACCGACTCAACCGCCCTCCGGCGTGCCCTCGGCGGTCCCGCAAGCCCAAATCGGCCGAGCCCATTGAAATGAATGGGGGGATTTTCTACGTTTTTGCCTTTTTTCCCCCCCTCGTCCTTTTTGTATTTATTTACTTATTTCAACCTTTACCGACTTAGGGGCCACTTGGCACCGCCTGTGCCCGGGGAAGGTGCTCATATTCGGCTTCACTGTCAGGCAGCATGCACTCCTCCTCCGGAGCTTCCATTTGGGCAAACTTAGGGGCCGCTTGGCACCGTCCGTGCCCGGGGAAGGTGCTCCTATTCGGGCCAAGTGTGACACACGCCCGCCCTCCTCCTCCGGAGCTTCCATGAGGGTAAACTTAGGGGCCGCTTGGCACCGCCTGTGCCCGGGGAAGGTGCTCCTATTCGGCTTCACTGTCACACAGCATGCACTCATCCTCCGGAGCTTCCATAAGGGCAAACTTAGGGGCCGCTTGGCACCGCCTGTGCCCGGGGAAGGTGCTCATATTCGGCTTCACTGTCACACAGCATGCACTCATCCTCCGGAGCTTCCATAAGGGCAAACTTAGGGGCCGCTTGGCACCGCCTGTGCCCGGGGAAGGTGCTCCTATTCGGCTTCACTGTCATGCAGCATGCACTCCTCCACCGGAGCTTCCATTTGGGCAAACTTAGGGGCCGCTTGGCACCGCCTGTGCCCGGGGAAGGTGCTCCTATTCGGGCCAAGTGTGACACACGCCCGCACTCCTCCTCCGGAGCTTCCATTTGGGCAAACTTAGGGGACGCTTGGCACCGCCCGTGCCCGGGGAAGGTGCTCATATTCGGCTTCACTGTCACACAGCATGCACTCATCCTCCGGAGCTTCCATAAGGGCAAACTTAGGGGCCGCTTGGCACCGCCTGTGCCCGGGGAAGGTGCTCATATTCGGGCCAAGTGTGACACACGCCCGCACTCCTCCTCCGGAGCTTCCATTTGGGCAAACTTAGGGGCCACTTGGCACCGCCTGTGCCCGGGGAAGGTGCTCATATTCGGCTTCACTGTCAGGCAGCATGCACTCCTCCTCCGGAGCTTCCATTTGGGCAAACTTAGGGGCCGCTTGGCACCGTCCGTGCCCGGGGAAGGTGCTCCTATTCGGGCCAAGTGTGACACACGCCCGCCCTCCTCCTCCGGAGCTTCCATGAGGGTAAACTTAGGGGCCGCTTGGCACCGTCCGTGCCCGGGGAAGGTGCTCCTATTCGGGCCAAGTGTGACACACGCCCGCCCTCCTCCTCCGGAGCTTCCATGAGGGTAAACTTAGGGGCCGCTTGGCACCGCCTGTGCCCGGGGAAGGTGCTCATATTCGGCTTCACTGTCACACAGCATGCACTCATCCTCCGGAGCTTCCATAAGGGCAAACTTAGGGGCCGCTTGGCACCGCCTGTGCCCGGGGAAGGTGCTCATATTCGGGCCAAGTGTGACACACGCCCGCACTCCTCCTCCGGAGCTTCCATTTGGGCAAACTTAGGGGCCACTTGGCACCGCCTGTGCCCGGGGAAGGTGCTCATATTCGGCTTCACTGTCAGGCAGCATGCACTCCTCCTCCGGAGCTTCCATTTGGGCAAACTTAGGGGCCGCTTGGCACCGTCCGTGCCCGGGGAAGGTGCTTCTATTCGGCTTCACTGTCACACAGCATGCACTCCTCCTCCGGAGCTTCCATAAGGGCAAACTTAGGGGCCGCTTGGCACCGTCTGTGCCCGGGGAAGGTGCTCCTATTCGGCTTCACTGTCACACAGCATGCACTCCTCCTCCGGAGCTTCCATGAGGGTAGACTTAGGGGCCACTTGGCACCGCCTGTGCCCGGGGAAGGTGCTCATATTCGGCTTCACTGTCCGGAGCTTCCATTAGGGCAAACTTAGGGGCCACTTGGCACCGCCTGTGCCCGGGGAAGGTGCTCCTCTCCGGGCTAAGTGTGACACACGCCCGCACTCCTCCTCCGGAGCTTCCATTAGGGCAAACTTAGGGGCCGCTTGGCACCGCCTGTGCCCGGGGAAGGTGCTCATATTCGGCTTCACTGTCAGGCAGCATGCACTCCTCCTCCGGAGCTTCCATTTGGGCAAACTTAGGGGCCGCTTGGCACCGTCTGTGCCCGGGGAAGGTGCTCCTATTCGGGCCAAGTGTGACACACGCCCGCACTCCTCCTCCGGAGCTTCCATTAGGGCAAACTTAGGGGCCGCTTGGCACCGCCTGTGCACGGGGAAGGTGCTCCTATTCGGCTTCACTGTCACACAGCATGCACTCCTCCTCCGGAGCTTCCATAAGGGCAAACTTAGGGGCCGCTTGGCACCGTCTGTGCCCGGGGAAGGTGCTCCTATTCGGGCCAAGTGTGACACACGCCCGCACTCCTCCTCCGGAGCTTCCATAAGGGTAGACTTAGGGGCCGCTTGGCACCGCCTGTGCCCGGGGAAGGTGCTCATATTCGGCTTCACTGTCACACAGCGTGCACTCCTCCTCCGGAGCTTCCATTTGGGCAAACTTAGGGGCCGCTTGGCACCGTCTGTGCCCGGGGAAGGTGCTCATATTCGGGCCAAGTGTGACACACGCCCGCACTCCTCCTCCCGGAGCTTCCATGAGGGTAGACTTAGGGGCCGCTTGGCACCGCCTGTGCCCGGGGAAGGTGCTCATAGTCGGCTTCACTGTCAGGCAGCATGCACTCCTCCTCCGGAGCTTCCATTTGGGCAAACTTAGGGGCCGCTTGGCACCGTCTGTGCCCGGGGAAGGTGCTCATATTCGGGCCAAGTGTGACACACGCCCGCACTCCTCCTCCGGAGCTTCCATTTGGGCAAACTTAGGGGCCGCTTGGCACCGCCTGTGCCCGGGGAAGGTGCTCATATTCGGGCCAAGTGTGACACACGCCCGCACTCCTCCTCCGGAGCTTCCATTTGGGCAAACTTAGGGGCCGCTTGGCACCGCCTGTGCCCGGGGAAGGTGCTCATATTCGGGCCAAGTGTGACACACGCCCGCACTCCTCCTCCGGAGCTTCC
>NC_142406.1:335000-342500 GCF_059441095.1 Idiotropiscis lumnitzeri
CTGCGTCGGACCCGAGTCATAGGAAGTGCCGTGTGGTGGGGCCGGGAGGACCGCTCCTCCTGCGTCGGACCCGAGTCATAGGAAGTGCCGTGTTGCGCTGGTGGGGCCGTGCCCGCCAACAGCCTTCAGTGGTCGGATACCACGTTTGCAAGCTCCCCGCTGGAATGGGGACTTAGAAGAAATGAGGGGAAAATTCCCCCGGAGCTCCGTGCCTGAGGGCGGGCTGTGAGCCGCGCCGCGTCCGCCAACAGCCTTCCATGGTCGGACACCATTGTTCGCAAGTTGCCCGCTGGAATGGGCACATAGAAGAAATTTCGAGGATAACATCCACCAGAGCGCCAGGGCGGCCGTTATTGCAGTATGCGTCCGCCTGGCAGCTCTCTTCCGCGGGAACCATTGGGCAATTTCTTTCACGGAGGTGGACATAGAAGAATTTTTGTTTCTAAAAACGTGGTTCCTAAAAATGTGCCCCAGGTGTTTTGGAAAACCCGGGTAAACCTGGGAAGTAGGCAAATGACCCTCTGACTAGGGGGAAAAACGTTTGCCTACTGCAGCGCCCCTAATGCAATTCGGCGGAACTGCAACGCCCCTGGTCGCCTAAACGCTACCCCTGGTCGCCTAAACCTCACCCCTGGTCGCCTAAACCTCACCCCTGGTCGCCTAAAAGTCACCCCTGGTCGCCTAAATTGTCAACCCCTGGTCACCTAAATTGTCAACCCCTGGTCGCCTAAAGGGGACTTAGAAGAAATGAGGGGGCAAATTCCCCCGGAGCTCCGTGCCTGAGGGCGGGCTGTGAGCCGCGCCGCGTCCGCCAACAGCCTTCAGTGGTCGGATACAATGTTTGAAAGGTCCCCGCTGGAAAGGGGACTTAGAAGAAATGAGGCAAATTTCCCCGGAGCTCCGTGCCTGAGGGCGGGCTGTGAGCCGCGCCGCGTCCGCCAACAGCCTTCAGTGGTCGGATACAATGTTTGAAAGGTCCCCGCTGGAAAGGGGACTTAGAAGAAATGAGGCAAATTTCCCCGGAGCTCCGTGCCTGAGTGCGGGCTGTGAGCCGCGCCGCGCCCGCCAACAGCCTTCAGTGGTCGGATACAATGTTTGAAAGTTCCCCGCTGGAAAGGGGACTTAGAAGAAATGAGGCAAATTTCCCCGGAGCTCCGTGCCTGAGGGCGGGCTGTGAGCCGCGCCGCGTCCGCCAACAGCCTTCAGTGGTCGGATACAATGTTTGAAAGGTCCCCGCTGGAAAGGGGACTTAGAAGAAATGAGGCAAATTTCCCCGGAGCTCCGTGCCTGAGGGCGGGCTGTGAGCCGCGCCGCGCCCGCCAACAGCCTTCAGTGGTCGGATACAATGTTTCAAAGTTCCCCGCTGGAAAGGGGACTTAGAAGAAATGAGGCAAATTCACCCGGAGCTCCGTGCCCGAGGGCCGGCTATGAGCCGCGCCGTGCCCGCCAACAGCCTTCCACGGTCGGATACAATGTTTCAAAGTTCCCCGCTGGAAAGGGGACTTAGAAGGAATTTGTCAAATTCACCCGGAGCTCCGTGCCTGAGGGCCGGCTATGAGCCGCGCCGTGCCCGCCAACAGCCTTCCTTTGGTCGGATACAATGTTTCAAAGTTCCCCGCTGGAAAGGGGACTTAGAAGAAATGAGGCAAATTTCACCGGAGCTCCGTGCCTGAGGGCGGGCTGTGAGCCGCGCCGCGCCCGCCAACAGCCTTCCTTTGGTCGGATACAATGTTTGAAAGTTCCCCGCTGGAAAGGGGACTTAGAAGAAATGAGGCAAATTTCCCCGGAGCTCCGTGCCTGATGGCGGGCTGTGAGCCGCGCCGCGCCCGCCAACAGCCTTCAGTGGTCGGATACAATGTTTGAAAGTTCCCCGCTGGAAAGGGGACTTAGAAGAATTGAGTAAAATTCACCCGGAGCTCCGTGCCCGAGGGCCGGCTATGAGCCGCGCCGCGCCCGCCAACAGCCTTCCTTTGGTCGGATACAATGTTTCAAAGTTCCCCGCTGGAAAGGGGACTTAGAAGAAATTTGTGAAAATTCACCCGGAGCTCCGTGCCTGAGGGCCGGCTATGAGCCGCGCCGTGCCCGCCAACAGCCTTCCACGGTCGGATACAATGTTTCAAAGTTCCCCGCTGGAAAGGGGACTTAGAAGAAATTTGTGAAAATTCACCCGGAGCTCCGTGCCCGAGGGCCGGCTATGAGCCCCGCCGTGCCCGCCAACAGCCTTCCACGGTCGGATACAATGTTTCAAAGTTCCCCGCTGGAAAGGGGACTTAGAAGAAATTTGTGAAAATTCACCCGGAGCTCCGTGCCTGAGGGCCGGCTATGAGCCGCGCCGTGCCCGCCAACAGCCTTCCTTTGGTCGGATACAATGTTTCAAAGTTCCCCGCTGGAAAGGGGACTTAGAAGAAATTTGTAAAATTCACCCGGAGCTCCGTGCCCGAGGGCCGGCTATGAGCCCCGCCGTGCCCGCCAACAGCCTTCCACGGTCGGATACAATGTTTCAAAGTTCCCCGCTGGAAAGGGGACTTAGAAGAAATTTGTAAAATTCACCCGGAGCTCCGTGCCTGAGGGCCGGCTATGAGCCGCGCCGTGCCCGCCAACAGCCTTCCACGGTCGGATACAATGTTTCAAAGTTCCCCGCTGGAAAGGGGACTTAGAAGAAATTTGTGAAAATTCACCCGGAGCTCCGTGCCCGAGGGCCGGCTATGAGCCGCGCCGTGCCCGCCAACAGCCTTCCACGGTCGGATACAATGTTTCAAAGTTCCCCGCTGGAAAGGGGACTTAGAAGAAATTTGTGAAAATTCACCCGGAGCTCCGTGCCTGAGGGCCGGCTATGAGCCGCGCCGTGCCCGCCAACAGCCTTCCACGGTCGGATACAATGTTTCAAAGTTCCCCGCTGGAAAGGGGACTTAGAAGAAATTTGTGAAAATTCACCCGGAGCTCCGTGCCCGAGGGCCGGCTATGAGCCGCGCCGTGCCCGCCAACAGCCTTCCACGGTCGGATACAATGTTTCAAAGTTCCCCGCTGGAAAGGGGACTTAGAAGAAATTTGTGAAAATTCACCCGGAGCTCCGTGCCTGAGGGCCGGCTATGAGCCGCGCCGTGCCCGCCAACAGCCTTCCACGGTCGGATACAATGTTTCAAAGTTCCCCGCTGGAAAGGGGACTTAGAAGAATTGAGTAAAATTCACCCGGAGCTCCGTGCCCGAGGGCCGGCTATGAGCCGCGCCGTGCCCGCCAACAGCCTTCCACGGTCGGATACAATGTTTCAAAGTTCCCCGCTGGAAAGGGGACTTAGAAGAAATTTGTGAAAATTCACCCGGAGCTCCGTGCCCGAGGGCCGGCTATGAGCCGCGCCGTGCCCGCCAACAGCCTTCCACGGTCGGATACAATGTTTCAAAGTTCCCCGCTGGAAAGGGGACTTAGAAGAAATTTGTGAAAATTCACCCGGAGCTCCGTGCCTGAGGGCCGGCTATGAGCCGCGCCGTGCCCGCCAACAGCCTTCCACGGTCGGATACAATGTTTCAAAGTTCCCCGCTGGAAAGGGGACTTAGAAGAAATTAGGCAACTTTCCCCGGAGCTCCATGCCTGAGTGCGGGCTGTTTGCCGCGCCGTGCCCGCCAACAGCCTTCAGTGGTCGGATACAATGTTTCAAAGTTCCCCGCTGGAAAGGGGACTTAGAAGAAATTATGAATATTTTTGTTTCTAAAAACGTGATCCCTGAAAATGTGCCCCAGGTGTTTTGGAAAACCCGGGTAAACCTGGGAAGTAGGCAAATGACCCTCTGACTAGGGGGGAAGAACGTTTGCCTACTGCAGCGCCCCTAATGCAATTCGGCGGAACTGCAACGCCCCTGGTCGCCTAAACGCTACCCCTGGTCGCCTAAAAGCTACCCCTGGTCGCCTAAAAGCTACCCCTGGTCGCCTAAACGCTACCCCTGGTCGCCTAAACGCTACCCCTGGTCGCCTAAACGCTACCCCTGGTCACCTAAACGCTACCCCTGGTCGCCTAAACGCTTCCCCTGGTCACCTAAACGCTACCCCTGGTCGCCTAAACGCTACCCCTGGTCGCCTAACTGACCCCTCGTGTGTGGGGATCAACGTTTGCCTACTAGGGCGTCCTCCGGCGGCCTCTCGGCAGTACTGCAGGCCCATTTTAGCCGAGCCCATTGAAATGAATGGGGGAATTTTATACGTTTTTGCCTTTTTTTTCCCCCCCTCGTTCTTTTTGTATTTATTCATTTATTTCAACTTTTACCGACTCAACCGCCCTCCGGCGTGCCCTCGGCGGTCCCGCAAGCCCAATTCGGCCGAGCCCATTGAAATGAATGGGGGAATTTTATACGTTTTTGCCTTTTTTTCCCCCCCTCGTTCTTTTTGTATTTATTCATTTATTTCAACTTTTACCGACTCAACCGCCCTCCGGCGTGCCCTCGGCGGTCCCGCAAGCCCAATTCGGCCGAGCCCATTGAAATGAATGGGGGAATTTTATACGTTTTTGCCTTTTTTTTTCCCCCCTCGTCCTTTTTGTATTTATTTACTTATTTCAACCTTTACCGACTTAGGGGCCGCTTTGCACCGCCTGTGCCCGGGGAAGGTGCTCCTATTCGGGCCAAGTGTGACACACGCCCGCCCTCCTCCTCCGGAGCTTCCATGAGGGTAGACTTAGGGGCCGCTTGGCACCGCCTGTGCCCGGGGAAGGTGCTCATATTCGGCTTCACTGTCAGGCAGCATGCACTCCTCCTCCGGAGCTTCCATTTGGGCAAACTTAGGGGCCGCTTGGCACCGCCCGTGCCCGGGGAAGGTGCTCCTATTCGGGCCAAGTGTGACACACGCCCGCACTCCTCCTCCGGAGCTTCCATTTGGGCAAACTTAGGGGCCGCTTGGCACCGCCTGTGCCCGGGGAAGGTGCTCATATTCGGCTTCACTGTCACACAGCATGCACTCCTCCTCCGGAGCTTCCATAAGGGCAAACTTAGGGGCCGCTTGGCACCGCCTGTGCCCGGGGAAGGTGCTCATATTCGGCTTCACTGTCACACAGCGTGCACTCCTCCTCCGGAGCTTCCATTTGGGCAAACTTAGGGGCCGCTTGGCACCGTCTGTGCCCGGGGAAGGTGCTCATATTCGGGCCAAGTGTGACACACGCCCGCACTCCTCCTCCGGAGCTTCCATGAGGGTAGACTTAGGGGCCGCTTGGCACCGCCTGTGCCCGGGGAAGGTGCTCATAGTCGGCTTCACTGTCAGGCAGCATGCACTCCTCCTCCGGAGCTTCCATTTGGGCAAACTTAGGGGCCGCTTGGCACCGTCTGTGCCCGGGGAAGGTGCTCATATTCGGGCCAAGTGTGACACACGCCCGCACTCCTCCTCCGGAGCTTCCATTTGGGCAAACTTAGGGGCCGCTTGGCACCGCCTGTGCCCGGGGAAGGTGCTCATATTCGGGCCAAGTGTGACACACGCCCGCACTCCTCCTCCGGAGCTTCCATTTGGGCAAACTTAGGGGCCGCTTGGCACCGCCTGTGCCCGGGGAAGGTGCTCATATTCGGGCCAAGTGTGACACACGCCCGCACTCCTCCTCCGGAGCTTCCATAAGGGCAAACTTAGGGGCCGCTTGGCACCGTCTGTGCCCGGGGAAGGTGCTCCTCTCCGGGCTAAGTGTGACACACGCCCGCACTCCTCCCCCGGAGCTTCCATTAGGGCAAACTTAGGGGCCGCTTGGCACCGCCTGTGCCCGGGGAAGGTGCTCATATTCGGCTTCACTGTCAGGCAGCATGCACTCATCCTCCGGAGCTTCCATAAGGGCAAACTTAGGGGCCGCTTGGCACCGCCTGTGCCCGGGGAAGGTGCTCCTATTCGGGCCAAGTGTGACACACGCCCGCACTCCTCCTCCGGAGCTTCCATGAGGGTAGACTTAGGGGCCGCTTGGCACCGCCTGTGCCCGGGGAAGGTGCTCATATTCGGCTTCACTGTCAGGCAGCATGCACTCCTCCTCCGGAGCTTCCATAAGGGCAAACTTAGGGGCCGCTTGGCACCGTCTGTGCCCGGGGAAGGTGCTCCTATTCGGCTTCACTGTCATGCAGCATGCACTCCTCCTCCGGAGCTTCCATTTGGGCAAACTTAGGGGCCGCTTGGCACCGTCTGTGCCCGGGGAAGGTGCTCCTATTCGGCTTCACTGTCACACAGCATGCACTCCTCCTCCGGAGCTTCCATAAGGGCAAACTTAGGGGCCGCTTGGCACCGTATGTGCCCGGGGAAGGTGCTCCTATTCGGCTTCACTGTCATGCAGCATGCACTCCTCCACCGGAGCTTCCATTTGGGCAAACTTAGGGGCCGCTTGGCACCGCCTGTGCCCGGGGAAGGTGCTCCTATTCGGGCCAAGTGTGACACACGCCCGCACTCCTCCTCCGGAGCTTCCATTTGGGCAAACTTAGGGGACGCTTGGCACCGCCCGTGCCCGGGGAAGGTGCTCATATTCGGGCTAAGTGTGACAGACGCCGGCCTATTACCCCCGGAGCGATGGAGCTGGGGGCGCTCGCTCCCCGCCCGTGCCCGGGGAAGGTGCTCCTCTCCGGCCTAAGTGTGGCAGACGCCGGCCTATTACCCCCAGAGCGATGGAGCTGGGGGGCGCTCGCTCCCCGCCCGTGCCCGGGGAAGGTGCTCCTCTCCGGGCTAAGTGTGGCAGACGCCGGCCTATTACCCCCGGGGCGATGGAGCTGGGGGGCGCTCGCTCCCTGCCTGTGCCCGGGGAAGGTGCTCATCTCCGGGCTAAGTGTGGCAGACGCCGGCCTATTACCCCCGGAGCGATGGAGCTGGGGGGCGCTCGCTCCCTGCCTGTGCCCGGGGAAGGTGCTCATCTCCGGGCTAAGTGTGGCAGACGCCGGCCTATTACCCCCGGAGCGATGGAGCTGGGGGGCGCTCGCTCCCTGCCTGTGCCCGGGGAAGGTGCTCATTTCCGGGCTAAGTGTGGCAGACGCCGGCCTATTACCCCCGGAGCGATGGAGCTGGGGGGCGCTCGCTCCCTGCCTGTGCCCGGGGAAGGTGCTCCTCTCCAGCCCCAGGTCGCCTAACCCCCTTACCCCTGGTCACCTAAACCCCTTACCCCTGGTCGCCTAAACGTCTCACCCCTGGTCGCCTAAACCCCTTACCCCTGGTCACCTAAACGTCCCACCCCTGGTCGCCTAAGTGGCCCACCCCTGGTCACCTAAACGTCCCACCCCTGGTCGCCTAAACCCCTTACCCCTGGTCACCTAAACGGCCTACCCCTGGTCACCTAAACGGCCCACCCCTGGTCGCCTAAGCGGCCCACCCCTGGTCGCCTAAGTGGCCCACCCCTGGTCGCCTAAGTTGCCCACCCCTGGTCGCCTAAGTGGCCCACCCCTGGTCGCCTAAGTGGCCCACCCCTGGCCCACCTCGCGTCCGGGGGGAGGCCATCCTCTTCGGCCTAACTTTCACCAACGCCGGCCCCCAGTCTCCTGTTGGACTTAGTGCAAATTCTTACTCACGCCC